>NC_081166.1:802500-1027500 GCF_012432095.1 Onychostoma macrolepis | reverse complement strand
ACAGTATCAAATTAGAGGATAGAGTGTCAGTAATGTATAATGATGAGATTAAACACTCAATTTTCAATTTTCAGTTAAAGGCATTTCATTATTGAATTCAGAGATGTCATTGTCTAGCTCAGTTTATTTTAAATATTATCTGTGCAATCAAATCGGCGATAATGGCACACACACACACACACAAACTCACACACACACACACACACACACACACTCACTCACTCACAAACACACACACACACACACACACACTTACAAACTCACACACACACACACACACACACACACACACACACACACTACATTAAAGATCTGTTCAGAGCTTTAAAGTGACTGTAGAATCAGAAGTGTGTGTGTTTACTGCAGTACTTTATTCTCAGAAGCTGGAATCAGTCACACACTGTCCTGTTTGGTGTGTGTGTGAGATTGAGTGTGTGAGTGAGAGTGTGTGTGCGTGTTTTTGTGACATGAGGATACATATGTGTATAATGACACGGGTATGACAGGTATTACAAGGAGAAGGTGATTTATGAGGACATTACTCCATGTCCCCTTTTTTCAAAAGGCCTATAAATCACACAGAATGGAGCGTATTGAAAATCTGAAATAGCAGAAAGTCTCCTGTAAGGGGTAGGTTTAGGTGTAGGGTTGGTGTAGGACAATAGCACATACAGTAAGTACAGTATAAAAACCATTACGCCTATGGAGAGTCCCCTTAAAACACATCGTGTGTGTGTGTGTGTGTGTTGATGTGCAGGACATCGCGGCGGCGTGGCAGGGTCTGGATCAGGCTGAGAAGGGTTATGAGGAGTGGCTGCTCAGTGAGATCAGGCGTCTGGAGCGTGTGGAGCATTTGGCTGAGAAGTTCCAGCAGAAAGCAGCAACACATGAGAGCTGGGCGCAGGGTGAGATACTGCAGGACACACGTCGACTGACCACCAGACACAACAAACACCTGACATATAGGCTTGTGAAGGAATAGTTCCCCTGAAAATGAACATTCTGGAAAGAAAGTGTTTGGCATCGTTGTCACACCTTGTGTAATTTCTTCATGCACCAAGTTTAAAAGCTTTACATTTGAATATGCACAAACATGAATAAAAAGATACATGTACAAGAGATAAAAAAAAATACAAATAATAATAATAATAATGAAATAAATATCTAATATATACAGTATGTGATGCTTGCTTATTTACTTTTTTTCATGAAGTAAATATAAAATAATAACACATCAATATGAATATAAATATACATTCTTTAAATATTTAACAAACAATGTTATTTTCAATAAATAAATAGTAACTAAATTAAAATAATAAATACGAAATATAAAAATCTTTATAAATAGCAAAATAGCAATAGCATCATCACACCTTGTGCAACTTCTTCATGCAGCAAGTTTGAAAGCTTTAAATCTGAATATGCACAAGCATGAATCAAATGTAAGATAATGACAGAATATATAATAATTATAATAATGAAATAAATATTGATTATTTTTATTATGATTATTTTGTATTTATTTAATTTGTGCATTAGGTAAATATACATTCTTCTATTTAATATACAATGTTTTCTTCCAAAAATTAACTACGTAAAAAACTTTTTTTTTTAAAGTGTCTAAATTAAAATTATGCAAGAAGCAAGAATAAGATTTAAGAGATTAAGACATAAATACAATTTTATAATAATGGAATAAATATCTCTTTTTATGATGTTTATTTATTTATTCATTAATTAATTTATTCAGAATTCATGGAACTCTTTCTTAAATTATTAGGCGGACAGTAGTGAAGTATTTTTACTGTACTCAAGTAAATTTAAAAAGTATCTGTAGTTTATCAGAAGTTGTTGTTTGTTTTACCTTTAATACTTAAGAATATTAAAAATGTAGTACTTTCTTGTACTCAAATAAAACTTTGAATTACTTTTACTTGAGTAAAAGTAAGAAAGTAATAGATTTCTAATGTAATTAAGTATTAAATGATATTTAATATGAAATGTAGTGCAGTAAAAAGTACAATATTCATCTTTGGAATGTTGTGAAGTAAAGTTTTCTAAAGAAAAACACTCTGATAAAGTACTGACACTTGAAAAGTACTTTTAAAGCAGAGTAAAAATACTTCACTACTGTCTGCCTCTGAACAACTTAAGCTTGCGATGCTTTAGGGAGACGCAGCCCTGAGCTGTGTGTGTGTGTGTTTGTGTGTGTGTGTGTGTGTGTGTGTGTGTGTGTGTGTGTGTGTGCACTGCAGGAAAGGATCAGCTGTTGACTCTGAAGGACTACGAGAGCGTGTCCCTGACGGAGTTGAGAGCGCTGCTGCGGAAACATGAAGCGTTTGAGAGCGACCTGGCAGCACATCAGGACAGAGTGGAGCAAATCGCCGCTATAGCACAGGAACTCAAGTATGACCACTTCCTGTCTCCTCCTCATGCCGCCACACTTCAGGTTTTCTACATGTGGGGTCATGTGAATGTCAGCTTTGTTTTTACTGCCAGCTATTGTTTATAACATGCTTTAAGGCAAGACACCCCTAGTGAAAAATAAATATACTTAAATGTACTTGAAATACATTTATTTCATGCTAAGTATACTACAGATACATTTTCATATTTATGTACTTAAATAAAATGCCCTGCAATTGTACTTTTAGTATACTAAACTGGTATACTTAAAGTCTGCTAAATTGGAACAACTAATTTTGTGCTTAATGCACTTTAATTGTGCGGACATAGTGCTGAAGTATAATTAAAGATGTACTAAATATATTTGGTTGCGCTAAAGTTTAACTATTGCAAGTATACTTCTGGTACACTTTAAATATTTTGCCGAAAAAGTGATATTAAAACACATTTTAGGCTTAATATTAAGAAATGTGCATTGTGCACAAGTAGTACACCAAAAAAAAGTATAATTATAATTTTTATATCAGCAAGTCTTGAGTTATCTGTCTGTAAATATGTTAATAGATTTTAACTATACTTAGTATGAAATAAATGTATTTTAAATATATTACTTTTTTACTAGGGACTACAGGCAAAAACATTGTTTTTTCACGCAGTGGTCAGTTTTGTATGGAAGCCCGTTTCCGCCACTGAATAAAAAAATAAAAAAGGTAATTGCGACTTTTTATCTCACAATTCTGACTTTTTTTCTCAGAATTGCGTGATATAAAGTCATAATTGTGAGATATAAAGTTTATCCAGTGTTCTGGAATTTATGCAAACGAGTGCATATTTATTTACAGTAGATAATGGCTTGTTTGCATATTTAAACATAACATTTTAGAAAACTTGCCATTTTTTGTAATCTATTAATTAAATGTTTATGTCTTATTTCAGGCTAGTGGAAAGAAAACATCCAGAACACACCTTTAAATGTCTATTTTATCTTTAGATATTTTGCCTGTAGATTTCAGTTACAGTACATATTTTTTAAAAGTTTTTTCTCCACTTCAGCAGCACTTACAAACACAAAATTTTGCAGCTTTATTCCTATCTATATTCTGAAGGTTTTTACTGAGGGGTTTGTTCATATATCATTGGCCTGATTTTATACAGCATTTTATTAGTGAAAATGATTTGTTTTCTATTTGTTGACAGTATTTTCTGATTTATGAAATAATAAAAAGAGAAATCCAAAATCCCCTCTGTAGAAACATTTAACTCTAATATGGCAATAAAATCAAACAAGAAATTTGAAATTTGTCTTTATCCAGTGTTCTGGAAACGTTTGCAAATGAGTGCATATTAAATTAGATAACACACATTTTGCATATTTAAACATAGCATTTAAAAAAAACTTGAGGTACTTTTTATTATAATGTATTATCTAAATGTTTTACCTTATTCACCTGTGTTGTCTTGTCTTAAGAGTAATACAAGAGTAATACTGACCCCCCTTAAGGTGATTTGTGTAAAGAGACACAACCTCAACACGTGTTTAGCGGTTTTCTGGAGATGTCATATGTGTTTAAAATAGTAACGAGTGTTTTGAATGTGTTCCCGGCTGTAGAATTAAGTGGATGTGGCAGCAGTGTTGGGTTTCTATTGTTCTAAATGCAGTCGGACCACCTGTCAGATTCCCTCTGTGACAATGAGTCAATGTCGTACCGAGAAACACACACACACACACGTCTCAGTATATATTCAGCGCTCTATTTGTAGAAGCTGCGTTCAGTTGTTCATGCCGGTGCGTCAAAGTGACAGAGGCATCTCACATCAGCTCCTCTGATCTGCTCTGAAACGCTGTCAACACCTTCATCAGAACAGGTGCCGTCCCCGTCAGGAACATCATGAACGTCTGATCACACTCCGATCTTTACATCTACATTTTATGAGGATCTAAGGGCATTTTCACACTTTAAATGATCTCACATGTCCTAAAAAGATGCTCATATGGACCGCACTCAGATTGTTTGTGGGCCTTTTTGCTGTTCGATTAATTCATCATTTGATTTGGACAGCTTTGCATTTCATTATGCCGAAAGTACTGCAAAAAAAAACTGTACAAACATTTAAGCATTCACAAATCAAAATACATTTACTGGACAAGCAATATGACTTAAGATACTGCGTCTTGTTTTCTGAAAAATGAATCAAAATTAAGTGAGTATATTCTTTAAAAAAAAAGAAAAAGAAAAAATAACTGACAATAGGGTCAGAAAAATAATGTCATCCCTTTGTATTAAGTTGCTTTTTCTGACCCCATTGGCAGATATTGGTTGTTATTTTAAACATAAATTCACTTATTTTTATACATTTCTCAGAAAACAAGACTTAAGTTTTGCTTCTCAAGAAAATGTATCTTCATTTCAAAATGTTTCGATTTTTGTACCGGAAAGCATGACAAAAATACTAAGAAAAGTAAGTAAGTGGCTTCTTATTAAGTATTTTTGCCTTGCCTCTTTTGCCTCTTAATTAGACCTTTTGCCTTGTTTTCTAATTAAAAATCTGAAAAAATTCACTTTGTGATCCCTTCTCAAAAATCATATTTGAATTTCAGAATGTGATTTTTAGAATCTTCCAAGTGATTTTGTTTAAACGGAACTTTAATGTAGGATCTTCTTTGATTCTTATGGAATTTCAGTATGTAAGAGATTGAGATTTTAAAAACAATTCTGTCTTGCTATCGAACAGTTATTGCAAATTAGAGTGTGCTTAGGGAGATTTAGACCCTAAAATATTATCTTTACATTCCTATGTTCTACGAGAGTATTAAACCTTGATGCTGTCTATAGTCCTATTGATTTATAAACTTGTGCAAAATATAATGCATTTGTAATTTCATTAGCCATCATGCGTCTGAGCTGATGCTGCTCTCCACTGGAAACATGATGCACTGCAGCAGAACTTGCATTAAAGAAAAAGGACTTTAAGTATATTAAATATAAATGTGTGTGTGTGTGTGTGGGCAGTGAACTGGACTATCACGCCGCTGCTGTCATTAATGCACGCTGTCAGTCGATCTGTGATCAGTGGGATCAGCTGGGAACTCTGACCCAGAAACGCAGAGAAGCTCTGGAGGTGACAAACACACACATCCACATCACATACATTACCAAACCTGCTTTCTTTAGTGAGTTTACCATGATTTATAGACCCTATAGTGGTATGTAAAATTACTATGGTATGTAATTAAATATGCATATATGCAAATCAGCATATTAAAATGATTTCTGAAGATCATGTGACACTGAAAACTGGAGTAATGATGTTGACAATACAGCTGCGCATCACAGAAATAAATTACAGTTTAACAGATATTCACATAGAAAACAGCTATTTTAAATTCTAATAATATTTCACAATTTTACAGTTTTTACTGTACATTTTAATCAAATAAATTCAGCCTTGGTGAGCAGAAGAGACTTCTTTTAAAAACATTATAAAAGCTTTTTCAAAACTTTTGACCAGTAGTATATATGAAATTATCTATAATTACTATTAATATTATTGTTGTGAAGCATGCATTGTCTGATGTCAGCCTTTTGCTTCAGAAATAAAGTTATATTAAAATATGTGTGCGTGTGTGTGTTTATAAGAGGACGGAGAAACTCCTGGAGACCATCGATCAGCTGTTTCTGGAGTTTGCTAAGAGATCGGCTCCGTTCAATAACTGGATGGAAGGAGCCATGGAGGATCTGCAGGACATGTTCATGGTTCACTCGGTGGACGAGGTTCAGGTGAGGATCTATTAAGTTTCGTTACTTTTGCAAACTTATATTACATGTTTTTTCAGCTGCTTGCACACATTTTCAAAACTTTGCCTCTTTTTTTTTTTCAAAACTTTACACACAAATCCAAGAACTGCACACAAAATGCAAAATGCCTCGCATCTCTTGCAAAATGAAGCACTGCATTCAAAATATCACAAACACATCTCAAAAGCAAACATTTGCAAACACCTTTGCCATAATATTAATTCCTGTTAGATTTGTGTGTGTTACGTAGAGAAATGTGTTGTGTTTTGCAAAAAGTGTTTATGAAATTGAAAACTGAGTCAAAGGCTGAGAATCAGTGTCTGGTTTTGTAGATTTGGTGTGTGCTTCTGCTGTTTGACAAGGAAAGATTTTGTGTGTAAAGCAGCTGAAAAAAACTAATCTCAACACACACTGTTCACAATCATATCAATTCCTGATGGATAAAATCAAATCCTGGTCAGTATGGTATTTGATGATTGATGTTCTTGTTTGTTTTTTTGGTCTTATGTTTTCTAATTTTTGTGTAGTAGGACCCCCTTGAAAACGAGACTATGCATCTCAAGGGGTTTATCCCAAATAATAAATTTGTTGTTGTTGTTCTCTCTGTGTGTGTGTGTAGAATCTGATCTCGGGTCACGATCAGTTCAAGATGACGATGCCTGAGGCAGACAGCGAGCGTCAGGCCATTCTCAGCATCTATAACGAGGTGCAGAAGATCACTCAGAGCTACGGGATCTCCAGCAAACTCACCAACATCTACTGCGACATCACACCCGCCATCATCAACCAGAAGTGGGAGAAGGTGTGTGTGTGTGTGTACTTGTTGGTACTATATTGTGGGGGCCAAATGTCCCCACAAGGATAGTAAAACCTGAAATTTTTTACTTTGTGGGGACCGCTATATATATATATATATATATATATAAACCCTTGCTATGTATGTGTGTGTGTGTGTGTTTTGTCTAGGTGAAGAAGTTGGTTCCTCAGAGAGACGGCTCTCTGCATGAGGAATTGTCCCGACAGCATGCGAACGAAAGACTCAGAAGACAGTTTGCAGCACAAGCCAATGCCATCGGACCCTGGATACAGACACGCATGGAGGTCACACACACACACACACACACACACATGTAGACTGATCTATCAAACACCAGATAACATGATTCAAATGTGAGTGAAATCTGGATTTGGCGAGTAAATCAAAGCAGCAAACATTCACTGTAGTGCATGAGAATATAGTTGTGTGAGATCTGAATGAGAGATGTTTGTGTGTGTGTTTTTGGCAGGAGATCGCTCGCAGCTCGGTGGATCTGAGCGGCACGCTGGAGGATCAGATGACCCAGCTAAAACAGTTTGAGCACGATATCATCAGCTACAAACCCAACATCGACCGGCTGGAGGGAGACCATCAGCTCATCCAGGAGTCGCTCGTCTTCGACAACAAGCACACCAACTACACCATGGAGGTACAAACACACACACATGTGTGACCCTGGAGCACAAAGCCAGTCATAAGCAGCACAGGTATATTTGTAGCAATAGCCAACAATACATTGTATGGGTCAAAATTATAGATTTTTCTTTTATGCCAAAAATCATTAGGATATTAAGTAAAGATGTTCCATGAAGATATTTTGTACATTTCCTACCGTAAATATATAAAAACTTCATGTTTGATTAGTAATATGCATTGCTAAGAACTTCATTTGAACAACTTTAAAGGTGATTTTCTCAATATTGAGATTTTTTTGCTCCCTCAGATTCCAGATTTTCAAATAGTTGTATCTCAGCCAAATATTGTCCGATCCTAACAAACCATACATCAATGGAAAGATTATTTATTCAGATGATTTCAAAAAACTGACCCTTATGACTGGTTTTATGGTCAAGGGTCACATATATGACATGTGTGTATGCAGTGTTGGGAAGGTTACTTTGGAAATCTAATAGTTACAGATTACAAGTTACCTTCTTTAAAATGTAATAAGTAGTGTAGCTATTTCAATCACTTTATTAAACTAATGTAAAGTAGTGACTTTTTGATTACTTTTCTAAATTTCTAATGATTGAATTCTAAAATTCAGATGATGTTTTCAACTGTTGATCATTTTGAAACATGTAAAGCAGGCCGGGTTAACCTTACAGTATTACACAACACTGATTACTGTCAGACTTTCAGAATCCTTCATCACTTGGATTAAGATTATAATAATTTAATTTAAAGCACAGCCACCACAGAATCAGACTTTAGCACCTCATTTTACTTTGTTCTGAGGTTAAATACAGATTTAAAATCATAAGAAATAGTTTAGTAGCTATGATACTGGTTTTGAAATCAAATCTTTGCATTGCTACGACAGAAAACACTGGCATCTAACAATGCTTTGAAAAAAACCTCCCAGAGTACCCTAGCAACCGTATAGCAACACCTTAGCAACTACCCAGAGTACCCTAGCAACAGCATAGCAACAACTTAGCAACCACCCCGGGCACCCTAGCAACCGCATAGCAGCACCCTAGCAACCACTTCGGGTACCCTAGCAACACCTTAGCAACCACCCCAGGTACCCTAGCAACTGCATAGCAACACCCTAGCAATCGACCCAAGTACCTTAGCAACCACATAGCTACACCCTAGCAACCGCCCCGGGTACCCTAGCATCTGCCTTAGAAACCACCCCAAGTACCCTAGCAACTGCATAGCAACTACCCCAGTAAGCCTAGCAACCACACAAAGTACCCTAGCAACCACCTGGAATACCCTAGCAACCACTCTGACGTCCTTAGCATCTATCTCTATCTATCTATCTCTCTATCTATCTATCTATCTATCTCTGACAGACTGTACTGCCTTCAAAACATTCAAACTTTAAGCTTTTAAAACTACTTTAAACTTCAAACTATTTCAGACTGAAAACCATCAAACTTAAATCTTTTTTAAACTTTCTGGTCTGGCTTTCTCAAGCCAACTTAAGAGTTTGTCTTGACAAACTTTCTTATCTAGTTAACTACATGTACTTACTATATGGTTAGGGTTTGGCTTAGGGTTACATGCATGTAATTATGCATAATTAAGTGTTATTATAATAGTAAGTACATGTAACGTGTAACAAGGACACCTTTTATTTAGTAAGTAAATTATGCAATTCCATTACATGTAGCTAGTTCCTCCCCAGCACTGTGTATATGACTGGACTCTGTCCCGTGTGCCGCAGCACATCCGTGTGGGATGGGAGTTACTGCTGACCACCGTCGCTCGCACCATCAACGAGATCGAGACGCAGATCCTGACGCGCGACGCTAAAGGAATCAGCCAGCAGCAGCTCAACGACTTCAGATCCTCCTTCACACACTTCGACCGGGTGAAACATCGCAAACACACTGCGTTACACTGATGCTGTTACTCTGCTGGCATCATCAAGATATTATAGTTTTTGTCAATACTTTGAATTGTTTACATTTTTAGTTAAAGTTTTAGTAATTTTGTTGTTTGTTTTTGTCATTTTTAGTAGTTTTTTTTTTAAGGTTTATTTATTTTAGTACCTCAGCAATTAAAAGAAAATAAGAAATGATGCCTCGGCAATAGTGTGATTTTAGTATCACTGATATACTATTATAGTTTTTATGAAAATTTGCACAATGTAAAGGGCTTTGAGTGCCTAGAAAAGCGCTATATAAATGTAAGGAATTATTATTATGGTTTTTATTCATATTTTGAATCTATTTTTATATTTTCCATTTTCATTGTAGTTAGTTTTTGTAGTTTTTGCTGTTTTTAAATATGTATATAAAGTTTTTATTAATTTTTATTTCAGTTTTAATTTATTACATCAAGTTATACTAAAATGAAAAATTTACATTACATTTACATTTTATTTCAGTTAACATTTATTTTATTAATTTATTTTAGTTATATTAATTTAATTTATATTTTATTTAATGATTTTAGTTTTTAAGTACATTAAGTTAAACTAAATAAAAATAAGAAATGTTGTTGAACTTGAACTTGATTATTAATATATATATATATATATTCAAGTTCAGTATATATACTGAATTATAGTGTATATATATATATATATATATATATATATTCTATAGTATATATAGTTTTATTTTATTTCAAATAACAAAAATGTTTTTAATAATTTGAAATTTAGATTCAGTTTTAGTTTTAACTATAATAACCCTGACTAGACTTAACCTGTAACTCACTGCTAACTGATCCTGACTAATAACTTTTATATTTGTGTGTGTTGCTGCAGATTAACCAAAAGAAAGTTTACTGAAGGTTTGACTGGTTAACTTTGGCCAAACAGGAAACCACTACAAACTAAAACAGGTACTAACTAAGCTGTAGAACAGAACTTACATCTGTGTAACTGGTTCAGTGTTGCTTATTCACTCTGTTTGAATGAACTCTATTTACTGTCATATTATGCTTTATATTTAATCCACTCGTCATGCAGAGACACTTTTCATTAGAGGTGGGAGAAATGAACCTTTTTGAAGCTTTGAATCAATTGCTTCATAAAATGATTCAAAAATGATTCTGATTTCGAAACGACTCGCTGGTGACACCTGCGGCTCACAACTGTGTAAATGCAATGAAAGCTCAGCATAAACATGCATAAAAACAGCGTTTACAAATAATATTTTATTGAAAGTGTAATCTATTAAATGCAATGTTAAGTCTTTGTTTGTTGCTTTTTGCAGAAGAAGAAGGGCGGCATGGAGACGGATGATTTCAGAGCCTGTCTGATCTCTATGGGTTATGATCTGGTAAAAGAGCAGCAGCTAAAGCAGCGTTTCTGTGCAGATCTGCTGGGTTTGAACACATCTGTGTCTCTGTCTGCAGGGCGAAGCTGAGTTCGCTCGCATCATGTCTCTGGTGGATCCCAACGGCTCCGGTGTGGTGACGTTCCAGTCGTTTGTGGACTTCATGACGCGTGAGACCGGAGACACGGAGACTTCGGAGCAGGTCATCGCCTCCTTCAGGATCCTGGCTGCGGATAAGGTGAGATTCACACACATATGTGACCACAAAACCAGTCATAAGGGTCCATTTTTGGAAATTGAGATTTATACATCATCTGAATAAATCAGCTTTCCATTGAAGTATGGTTTGTTAGGATCGGACAATATTTGTCTGAGATACAACTATTTGAAAATCTGGAATCTGAGGGAGCAAAAAAATCTAAATATTGAGAAAATCACCTTTAAAGTTGTCCAAATTAAGTTCTTAGCAATGTATATTACTAATCAAAAATGAAGTTTACAGTAGGAAATGTACAAAATATCTTCATGGAACATGATCTTAATATCCTAATGATTTTTGGCATAAAATAAAAATGTATAATTTTGACCCATACAATGTATTGTTGGCTATTGCTACAAATATACCTGTGCTGCTTATGACTGCTTTTGTGCTGCAGGGTCACATATGAGCCCTGAACACAATCAGAAATGCTGAAGATTGATGGATTTGAATTGCATATAAACCATTCAATTGGTTTAGACCTTTTTAACAAACAAACTTAATATGGTGCATATTTGTCACTCATACATGAGAGAAACAGCTCAGATTTCTCTAATTGTACTAATAAACTCCATGTCTTAAGTACACAATAAGCTACAGAAATCCTGAACCACAACATGAAAAAAACTTAAGGTGGAAGAAAAAACAGTTTTTTCTGTATCTAATTTTTATTTATTTATTTATTTTTGCTCTCTCTCCCAAACACATTTTGTCTCTTAAAAAAATATTTTTTTTTTCCTGAAAAAAAAAAAGAGATTTTTTTTGTTTTTGTTTTTTGATGAGAGAAAAGTGAGTGAAAAGTGTTTCAGGAGAGAGAAAAAGACATTAGATAAAAGATTTTTGATGAGAAAAAGTTTCTGATTTTTGATGAGTGAAAAAAGATTTTTGAAGAGGGAAAAAAATAATTTTTTGAAGAGAGAAAAAAGTTTCAAAAGAGAAATAAAGTTATAGAACAAATAAAAAAGTTTTTGAAGAGAGGAAAAAAGGTTTTAATGAGGAAAAAATTTGAAGAGAGAAAAATGTTTTTGAAGAAATAAAAAAAATTAAATTAAAAGAAAGAAGTTTTTTTGAAGAGAGAAGTTAAAAAGGCAGTTTTAGCTGTGAAGGTCAGCTGATCATCAATCATAACTCCAAGCTTTCTGGCTGTTTTTGAAGGAGTTATGGCTGATGTGCCTACAGGTACCTCCTGTAATTCATAATCAAGCATCTGTGCTGTGTTTGCAGCCGTATATTCTGGTGGAAGAGCTGCGCCGGGAGCTTCCTCCGGATCAGGCCGAGTACTGCATCTCCAGGATGCCTCTGTATAAAGGACCTGATGGAGTCCCGGGAGCGCTGGACTACACCGCCTTCTCTACAGCGCTGCACGGCGAGAGCGACCTCTAAAACACTGCTCTGTGTGTGTGTGTGTGTGTGTGTGTGTGTGTGTGTGTGTGAGCTTCCTCCTGTACTCACTGACTCTGGCCATGATCATCATTCATGAGTGTCATACACCACAACATTTACTGAACATCAAAACCTGTGTTTCAGTTCAAAATAAAGACTTCTAGCCATTGCATTTTGTGTGTGTATGACTTATACTGAAGGGTCCAAAAGCCTGAGACCACTGAAGTTTTTTAAACCTTTAAATTTAAAGCAAACGTTTCATATTTAAACTATAAAATTGTGTGTGTGTGTTCACATTTTAAATTTGAAGAGTACAATATAGGATCAATGTAGACATTTGGACTCACTTTACATGCTGATGATGACTTCTAGATCTTCAGACTGACTTACAGCATATATCAGCGGAAGACAAACTTCTTTTACTGAACTATGACAAGGTTTAGTTAGCAATGACTGCATATGGTCTATGCAATGCAATTATATAAATAAAAAATAATAATACTAATTAAAAAAAAAAAAAACCCTGATATAGCTTTTTTGGTCCAAGAAAATAAATAAACTTGTTAAAGCAAAATAGATTTAAATATTTAATATTACAGTTGCATAAAATATTAAGAACTTTTTTTTCCACATGGATAAAACAAATTAAATAAAAAAATATGCCACTGCAATATTATACAAAATAAACCTTACTGCATGTTGCTTTTCATGTAAATGCATCAGAAAAAAAATTATTATATATATATATTATATATATATTTTAATTATAATTTATATATATATATATATATATACTTTTTGCAGCATAAGAGGGTACCATTGTATCAGACAAAAATAAAGAAATTAAATAAACCCCAACTAACAACAACCAAACTTTCTCCTTTACTTGGTTTGATTTTGATTTTGATGATGATTTACACGTCGATAAACACGTCAGTATGAAATCTCAACATTTATCTCTTCCAGTAATCCCAGCCGATCAACGTCAGCAACTTTTGTTTCATGACTTTAAAAATGAAGTTTTCTAAAGATAAAGCTGAAAATGATTATCAATAAAACAACGTTAACTCAACCTGACAATACTGAAGCAAATGTAATTTTCAAAAGCATGCGTGGAGAGAAATCTGAGCTCAGAATCATATACTGCAATAACCATAAAACAGAGAGAGTTCTAAACCTGCATGTTTTATTTGATCTGCACTGATGCTAAAAGTTCACCGTATACAAGAAACAAATACAAATCATCACAATAAAACAAACGACCTCCCGCTTCTGAATCACATCTCGCTTTCTGACAAACAAACACCTTCTGAAGAACAAACCAAAGGAAAGAGAGACGAGACGGGAGGAGTACAGGACACTCATCTAAACCACACAAACCTACTGATCTCCAGACGCCTCGCTGTATAAAAATACTAACACCAGCCAAACAGGAACGCAAATATGTGTTCATATGCAACAAGATTTGGTGGGAAAAATAATTATGGAGGTGAGATTTTCCTGAGTCATATAGTGAAATGAAGCTAAAACCAAAAACTCATTGAATATAAAACATGAAACGCCCTTCATCTGCTGGTACGAGAAAGAAGCTGAACCGTATCTGAACTGTTCGTTAGTAGAGATCACAGTCAAACAAAACACACGAGAAAGATTTCGTTTGGTGTTTCACTCCTTGGCTGAAGTCTGAGAGCTCTGGCCAATCAGAGCAGAGCAGAGCGCTGAGCTGTCAATCATCGTGATGGATGGCTGAGTGGGCGTGGCTTCGGGCGTCACTATTGTTTTTAAATGATTCACAGAGATGAGAAACGGAGGCAAGAAACACGTCAAACTAACAAACTCCATTCAGCGTGTTGTGTTTCTGTGGAGGAGACGCCAAACACATCCACTTCCTCCGGAACGGTAAAAAGGAAAACAATAGAAGGTGATGATGCTGATGCTGATGCTGATGCTGATGCTATTGCTCGCTCAGATGCTCTCTGCTCTCTCCGTGTTTGGAGGGCTGGTTTGGGGACGGCGTTTGGGAAGGGTGGTTTACAGCGGTCAGTGAGTGGGTCACTGGAACCAAACCCTCCAAACCCACTGCCACTCCGGCCAGACCTGACGGGAACCTGCGGGACAGGGCAAAGGTCACCATACAGACATGTGACACACACTGGGATGTGATTAGCATGAGATAGAGGGGTGTGAACATGTGACCCTGCAGCACAGAAGCAGTCATAAGCAGCACAGCTATATTTGTAGCAATAGCCAAAAATACATTGTATGGGTCAAAATTATACATTTTTCTTTTATGCCAAAAATCATTAGGATATTAAGTAAAGATCATGTTCCATGAAGATATTTTGAATTTTGTTTATATTTTTGATTAGTAATATGCATTGCTAAGAACTTCATTTGAACAACTTTAAAGGTGATTTTCTCAATATTTAGATTTTTTTGCTCCCTCAGATTCCAGATTTACAAATAGTTGTATCTCAGACAAATATTGTCCAACAAACCATACATCAATGGAAAGATTATTTATTCAGATGATGTAAAAATCTAGATTTTGAAAAATTTACCCTTATGACTAGTTTTGTGGTCCAGGGTCACAAATGGGCAGCCAGGATGATGTGTACTGTAACAGTGTTACAACTATTAAAAACAACTGGAAACTATAAAAACTTGTTTTTGATCATTGAAATAAAGCTGAAATAAAATACAAATATTAAGTGAAAAAAATGTAAGGAAAATTAGAAATGTTGCCTTAGCAACTAAATAAAAATAAAATATAACAATGAAAAACATAAAAATTTTAAAGAAAATGAGAAATATGGCCTTGGCAACTACAATACAATAAAATATAATAAAAATAAATAAAATAAAATATTAAATTAAAAACTTAAAAATTTAAATAAAATTGTTGAAGTTGAAAAATGTACAAATGTTGTTTTGGCAACTGAATGCAATAAAATATTAGATGAAAAACTTAAACTTAGATTTTTTAACACATACATGTAAATTAGAAACGTTGCAACTAACTGAAAATTACAAAAATTAAATATTAGATGAAAAAATGCTGTCTTGGCAACCAAATGAAATAAACAAATTGAAGTACTAATATTCCTAAAACTCAAATAGAAATAAATTAAAACTAAATATTTAAAATATTTTTTTATTATTTCAGTAAAGATGACAAAGGAACATAAGAAAAGGACAAACTTAAATTTTAAATGAAAAGTTACAATATAAAAATAAAATAATTAAAAATATATAAATAAATAAATACTACAATAGTAAATAAATATTCTAAATGGTCAGATAAAATGATTTTTTTGTTTTAATTTTTAACTCACCACTGTGTATTTCTAATTCAAATGTCAATGAATATTTATTAGGGTCAATATTCAGTTCTGTAGCCTATTTATCATTTTATATTTCTATTTAGATTTAATTTTTTTTATTTTAATTTGAGCAATTTTAGTACTTCAACAAACTTTTATTTCTGTTAGTTGGCAAGGCAACATTTGTCATTTTCCTTTATGTTTTTAAGTTTTTCATCTAATATTTATATTTTATTTCAACTTCATTTAAACGAACAAAAAGATTTTTAATAATAACTACAACAACAAAAAAGGATGGTTGTTTATAGTAATCTGTGTAGAGGATGTTTCAGGCTTTATAGAGGAAGGTTTAGGAAACAGGAAACTAAACTAATCTCTTAAACCGACCGCTGAGGGAGGGTGTGGCCATCAGGGGTCAAAGGTCAAAGCAGCAGAGAGAGAGAGATGGGCGTCTGACATTCTTTTACCTGCTCTCGCTTTAGGCATTGATTTTGTCTTGGGGGGCGGAGCCAGTCGTGATGGCCTGCAGGGATTGGTTGACTTGGCTGCGTGAGAGAAGCAGATGGGGCGGGGCTCAGAGTTAAACTCATGTCATGTGACTGTGTGGGGGTGGAGCTTACGGGGTCTTAAGTGCTGATTATTCACGTCACTGGGATGGTGGTGAAACAATGAATGAAAATCAAGCGAATAATGAATGATGAGCTTGATAAACATTAAATATGATTGCGGTCGTACCTGTAGGCGGCGCCGTTGAGCTCAGGATGAACCTGCTGCTCCATCAGACCCCAGGAACCCGATGAGACGAAGAACTCCTTATTGACACAGTTCCTCAGACTGTCAGGAATCCGGCCTGAGACACGAAAAGAGAGCGTTTGAATCATCAGATCAGCTCGTTAATGACAGATGGTTGATTGATTAACGTGTACCTGTGATGGCTCTGCGAATCTCTGTAGCGGCCGCTTCTCTCATCTCCAGAGACGCCTGCTCGCTGTACCAGGCTGTGTGCGGCGTACAGATCAGGTTAGGAGCGTCTTTCAGAGGACCCTGCGCAAAACTACACACACACACACACACACACACACACAACTGAGCATTGATATCATATTGGTGTCTTTCTGTCCATTACCACTGAAAATATTCTCTCATGTAATGAGTATTACAGTGGAATAATTAAGATGTTTCTGAATAAAGTCTCTTCTGCTCATCAAGGCTGCATTTATTTGATCAAAAATACAGTAAAAATTGTGAAATATTATTACAATTTAAAATAGCTGTTTTCTATGTGAATCTATGTTAAAATTGAATTTATAGCTGTGATCAAAGCTGAATTTTCAGCTTTAAAAATAAAATGATTTTATTTAAAATAAAATATTAGATTAAAAACATAAACTTGAAATAAAAATTAGAAATGTTGCCACCAGGGCAACAAACTGAAACAAAATGTTTAAGTACTAAATGTTTACGTTTAAGTACTAAAAATACTATAATTAATAATAAAATGAAAATAAATTAAAACTAAATATTAAAGAAAATTATAAACCTAAAACTGAAATAAAATGTAAAATAAAATTTGACATCTATCTAAATTAAATAAGTTTACATTGAGATGCTAAGATTACTAAAAGTAATAATGAAATAAAAATAAAGCTAAATATAAAAATATATAAAAAAAAAAAAAAAAAAAGACAAAAGCCCAGAAAGTTACTAAAACTTACAATAAATTAAGATGAAAACCAAAAATGTACAAAAAAAGCTAATTCAAAATATTAATAAAAACGATAATGGAGTATAAATAATATTACAATAGCATGGGGACAGAAAGAGTCGTGACATAACTATTTGTAAATAATTCTTTACATGAAAAATCTCCACCTACTTTTAATGACATAATTTGCATATAACCAAAATTCATCCACTCTGAATAGCATTCCCACCTCAAAGGACAATTTAGATGTTCAAATAAGACATTATTATACAGAAGAATCCATTTTTAAAAAATAAAGTAAAATTTCTGCTTTTAATTCCTCTGGAAGTTTTCACGCTGAACAGACTGAATGTACTGAACAGCATGCATGTCTCAGATAAATGGCTTCACCTGAAGGGTTCGGTCTCGTGGACGTCGAGAGCCGCTCCTCGTATCCGGCCCTCCTTTAGTGCTTGAGTCAGAGCCTTCTCATCCACCAGACCTCCTCGAGCTGTGTTCACCAGGAACGCACCCTGACGCATCTGACACACACACACACGTTTGTTTCTGTGAATTGTGGGGACTTTCCATAGATTTCTATTACTTTTATACTGCGCAAACAATATTTTCTATCCCTTAACCCTAAACCTACCCCTTACAGAAAACCTGTTTGCATTCTTACACTTTCAGATAAACATCATTTAATTTTTTTTTTTTCCCTCACTATGTATTTCAGGTTTAACTATCTTTGTGGGGACATTTGGTCCCCACAATGTAGCATAAACAAGTACACACACACACACACATACACACACACACACGGGTGTAATGATGCTGTTTCTCCAGAGGAAGCATTACTGTGATTCACTCTATAGAATTACTTCATTCTGTGAGCTTGAAGTCAAAAAGTTGGAATAATTAAGATTTTTAATGTTTTTTAAAGTCTCTTCTGCTCACCAAGGCTGAAGAGCAGCAAATCAGCATATTAGAATGATTTCTGAAGGATCATGTGACACTGAAGACTGGAGTAATGATGCTGAAAATGTAGTTTAGATCACAGAAATCAATTACATATTAACAGATATTCACATAGAACACAGCTGTTTTAAATTACAATAATATTTCAAATTTTTTACAGTATTTTTGATCTAATAAATGCAGCCTTGGTGAGCAGAAGAAACCTAAAAAATATTTAAAAATCATAATTATTACAAACTTTTGATTGCCAGTGTAACCACACACTGAGGCTGTGAAGCGTGTGCAGCTGTGTGTGGTGATAAAGACCTGTTTGATGGTGAAGTCGTTGATGAGGTGATGGTTGTGTTCGTTCAGGTTGCAGTGCAGCGACACACAGTCGCTTTGATAAAGCAGGTCCTGCAGTGTGTAAACGCGCTGAACACCCAGCGAGCGCTCCAGACCGTCCTGCAGGTACGGGTCATAGAAGATCACGTTAAAGCCGAACACTTTGGCCCTGACGGCGACGGCCTGCCCCGAACGACCTGCCACACACACACACACACCATATTAACAATGGGAACAATTACAGCGATCCTTTAATACAGAAAAAAAGACATCATACTGACTGTAAATGAGATGTGTGAGAGGTCAAGGGTCATTCATGTGTCTCTCATTAATATGTAAATGAGGAAATAATAATAATGACTTATATAATGTATATATATATATATATATAATATAATATATATTATACTTATATAATCTAACTACTGGGGTGCCTCAGGGCTCAGTTCTTGGACCACTTCTCTTCTCTGTCTACATGCCATATATATATATATATATATATATATATATATATTTATAATTTTATTATTATTTAATATGTATTCCTCTTCAGGACATGGATTATTCAATAAATATATAGAAATTATATATAATATTAAATAACTTTATAATTATATAATTTAAATATTTATCATTATAATAATAATTTGTATATTATACATCTAATTACATTAATTAAATTTTAATTACACCTTGCAATGAAAGTTATTGATAAATATATAATATATAGAGGCCTCAGCTGCCATATAGATAGATAGACCTATAGATAGATAGATAGATCCATTATGCATTTAATCCCATTTTATTAACCAGTGTCTTTGCTGCTGAGCTTCGATGATCCAATTCAACCATACGAATAAGCAAAAATTACTCTAGATAAACATGCTTCTTCTTTTTATTGCTTAAGTGTATTGAAATTTCTTCTTCTGCATTCTGCTGTACAGACGGTGAATTTACTTTTCCTTCAGCCTGAGGTTTATTCATTTCACTTTTGGAGCGAAAGGGTTTTTACGCTTGCCAAAAATAGAACTTTTTTTATATTAAAATGAAAAACAAACAAGCAAGCCCTCCCCAGATTTTGAAAAGTAACGCAAAAGTAACGTAATGCATTACTTTCCATAAAAAGTAACTAAGTTACTTCTTCAGTGAGTAACGCAATATTGTAATGCACTGCTTTTAAAAGTAACTTTCCCCGACACTGCTAGTGACGCCTGTCGACTCTCACCGAAGCCGATGAGTCCGAGCGTTTCTCCGCGGATGCGTGCCGCTCCGGACGCGACTTCACGGATCTGCTCCACGCTCTGAACACGCGTGCCTTCCCGCAGCGCCTGGTACAGCCACGTGTTCCTGCGGTACAGATTTAACACGTGACACAGCGTCGAGTCGGCCGTCTCCTCCACCGCCGCCGACGGGATGTTACACACCGCGATCCCTGCACACAAACACACACAACCTCAGAAAACATCACAGAAATAGCAGCAGTGTTGGGAAGGTTACTTTGGAAATATAATAGGTTACAGATTACAAGTTACCCTGTTACCTAACTATTTCAATTACTTTATTAAAGTAATGTAACTGATTACTTTTTGATTACTTTTCTAAACTGTTAATCTTTTTTAAACAGGTACGTTTAACCTCACAGTAGATCTCAACACTGATTACTGTCAGACTTTCAGAATCCTTCATCACTTGAATTAAGATTATAATAATTTAATTTTAAAGCACAGCCACCACAGAATCAGACTTTAGCACCTTTTTTTACTTTGAGATCGTTTTGAGGTTAAATACAGATTTAAAATCATAACAAGATAAAGTTTATACTGTTTTTGAAATCAAATCTTTGCAGCTATGACAGGAAACATTGGCATCTAACAATGCTTTGGGGAAAACAAATTAAACATATACTGTACATTAACCCAAATAGAAAATAAAACAGTTATTGAATAAGCATGTGTCCTAAACTCCTGAAACACTGGTGTCTCATATTTTAGAGCAGTTACTTATGCAAGAAATCAATTAAATCTGTATTAAGTGTATGATAATATTCAGATGTAACCCCTTTTGTAACTGTTGACATTTTCATAAGTAACTGTAATTTAATTACACATTTTTTCTCAGTAGCTGTAACAGATTACAGTTACATTTATTTTGTAATTAAATTACGTAATTCCGTTACATGTAACTAGTTACTCCCCAACACTGAATATCAGTCGTCGCTCTATATCTCCAATAATGTCTCAGTAAGATGAGATTGAAATGACCCAAACATATAACGCAATGCAATCCAATGATGATTGAGAGATGAAGAAATAAACGCTCCTCAGAAGATGTGAGATGTTTTCTATGTGAATATCTGTTAAACTTTAATTTATTTCTGTGATGCACAGCTGTATTTTCAGCATTTAAGAACAGCATTTATTTGAAATAGAAATCTTTTGTAACATTATAAATGTCTTTACTGCCACTTTTGAGCAATTTAATGCATCCTTGATGAATAAAAGTAAATCCAAATAAAATGTATAAAATAAAATAAAATATTAGATAAAAAAAATTAAACTGAAAAACCTGCCTTAGCAACTAACTGAAATAATAAAACTAAATAAAATAAAATATTAACAGAAGTACTGAAGTACTAAAATTACTAAAGCTAAAACAGAAATAAAATATAAATATTAGATGAATATCTTAAAATTGAAAATTTCACATCTAAAATAAACAAGTTTAAATTGAAGTATTACTAAAACTAAAAATGAAATGAAAGCTAAATATAAAAATGGGAAAAAATGACAAAAGCACATAAAGTTACTAAAACCTATAATAAACTAAAATCAAAACCAATAATATACAAAAAAAAGCTAATTCAAAATATTAATAAAAACTATAATGGAGTATAAATAATACTAAAATAGCACTAGCATTGGGAGAGAAAGAGTCGTGACAACTATATGTAATTCTTTACATGAAATATCTCCACCCACTTATAAACAAACGCTCCTCAGAAGATGTGAGATGAAGATCATTCCTCCGCTGAGGAACAGTGAAAGTAAAGCTTCTGGAAACAAACGTTCCTCAAAAGATCCTGATGATCAGATTTGAGATGCACTGATTTTTCTAAAAAATGATTGATGGAGAATCAAGTAAAGCTGAGCTGCTTCAGTCTAGGAAATATGACTACAGTTATTCTGACGTTTACTTGATCAAAATCAGTCAAGATTTGACAGCAAAAAGACACGTGACGCATCTGTACAATTACACTAACAGAGCTTTTACTGGATAAAACACTCTAAACTATCAATCAGACGACAGAAGACACGAGGAGATCAAAGCTTAATCATGTAGAGACCTTAGACATTTGTATCAAATATGATGCAGTATGCATAACTGAGTTAATCTGATTTGATTCTGCACTCGTTAGTGTTGATGTTCATTACCCAGCTCTCCAGCCGCTTTAATGTCGATGTTGTCGTATCCGCTGCCGATGCGGATGATGATCCTGAGCGCTTTGAACTTCTCCAGATCTTCTCGTGTCAGGGTGATGGTGTGATACATCAGAGCGCCGATCGCCTCGTTCAAAACCTGCAACACAAACACAAGCACAGCTTAGAGCTCACTCATGCACATGCATGCTATCCCATGATGCCTCACTGTAAATAACACTCTGACTGGGTGGATGAATGTAGTAAATTATTTTTAAAATTCTGTCCAACCAGTGATTCTATTCCTACTGTGAAATAATCATTTGTAGGGCTTTGTAGAAAATGACACGTTTGAGAGAGGCGGGGCATAGAGGAGCTATAATAATTGATATGAGTTGTTTTTTGAACATTAAAGCATGTCAACATATTCTGTTACACCAAATACACAAAATAATGATCTTTAAAATAGCATCATATGACACCTTTAAGAAAAACTAATAAAATGACAAATGCACACAACAAAATAACTAAAACTGAAATAAAAAATAAAAACTATATAGACATATTTAAGAACAACTAATAAAATGACAAATACAGACAACTCAATTACTAAAACTGAAATAAAACTAAAAACTAAATAGACATTAAAAAATAAAAATGACAAAAACACAAAATTACAAAAATAAAAAATGTTTAAACTGAAAACTACAAAAAAAAAAAAAAAATGAAAACAAAAATAAAACTGAACTAAAAAACTATTTATCAAATACTATACTACTATAAAAACCAGACATATTTTAAAAACGTATAAAAATTATGAATACACAACATTACTAAAGCTAAAACTGAAATAAAAAATAAAAACTACATACATGTTCTGCATGGTTTGTGTGTGTGTGTATGTGTATGTGTGAGTGCGTGTGTGTGTGTGTGTGTGTGTGTGTGCGTGTGTGTGTGTGTGTGTGTGTGGGAGTGCGTGTGTGAGTGCGTGTGCGCACATGTGTGTGTGTGTGTGTGTGAATGCGTGTGCATGTGTGTGTGTGTGTGTGTGTGTGTGTGAGTGCGTGTGCGTGCGTGCGTGTGTGTGTGGGAGTGCGTGTGTGCATGCGTGTGTGTGTGTGTGTGTGTGTGTGTGTGTGTGTGTGTGTGTGTGTGTGAGTGCGTGTGTGTGTGTGTGTGTGCGTGCGTGTGTGTGTGGGAGTGCGTGTCTGTGCGCGTGTGTTTATGTGTGTGTGTTCACCTTCTCGTGGATCTCCTGTGTGGACTGTGCGTCACAGAAGGCCACGGTTGCCAGATCTTTGAGGATGGGCATCTCCACCGTACAGTCCCGACCGTCCAGCAGAGCCACCAGAGGACGAGGATGCATCGGGCCGTTCACGATCTGAGGCCTGATACCTGCACACACACACACACACACACACAGAGGAGAACTTCAGTGCTTTGACATGATATATGATTCATCAAGAACATAATGATTGCATAATATAAATTATTTAATGTTTTTGATGACAAATATGAAGCAGAGTTTTATAAAAGTCTCCTTTTGGTTTTTTTCACACACACACACACACACACACACACACACACATACTGAAACTCATACACACACACACACACACACACATACTGAAACTCATACACACACACACACACACACACCTCAGCCTCCAAAAGCACTTAAGGAGATTTCAGAGCATCTGATTTCAACCCAGTGACATCATACAGGAAGTTCAGATTAAGACAAGGGAGAGCGAGCCAATCAGAGTCTGAATCCAAAATAGCACACTATTAATGCAGTATACAGATAACAGTAGAAACAGTACACACAGTATATTATTATATTATTCCAAACAGTGTTTATCTGTCTTTTTGGAGAACTGTTACTACATTTCTGTGCCACCCTGGGAAAAAAGCATCTGTCAGGAACATAAATGTGATTGTTATTACAGCAATTTTCCAGTACATTGTGAATCACATAAATTCTGATTTCAAACAATAAAGTATATGATCACTAAATCACTAAAAACTGTGGACTCTTGAATGAACTATCATAACGAAGCACTGTGAATGGCATAATTGATCAACATTTAAACAGTTTTTGCCCTCATATCAAATGTTTTTCCATTAAAATACATTTTTATGACCTTACATGACCAAAATCATCACTGAATTTGATTTCACTATAACATGACAGCTTAGAAGTAAGCTAAATGTACAGTGTTGCCCAAAACCTTTCATAATCTTTCAACAGACTGAACACATGCGCATCTTTATTCAACAGTTCAATAAATGTCAATAATTCTTATTTTTATGCATTTGTTGTGTTCACCTGACACAAATTAATCAATTAATACCATTGGAACATGTGTTTGCACTTTGTCAATATTAAATAAAGATGATAAATAATAACTGCAGTGAATGTAAAAACAATAACACAAAACAAAACATATCAGGGCTGTCTGTAACAGTATGAACTAAAGAGGTTTAGTTTTTTCTCTTTCATCGCTCACACTGGGTCTATATGTACATTATTTATCTGAATGGGTGATATGAACGGGATTTTTACTTCCAGAGCCAAGAATGCTATATGAGTCTGATGAACAATTAATCTGTAAATGACTGGATGTGAAGGGAACATTAACAGAGTCTAGCTGAACTTCATCTTCTGAACCTGTTGATTCAGGAGTGATCCAGATATGAGAGAAACAGTGTTTTAAACCCTAAAAGCATTAGTCTGAACATCAGTCATCAGATTAAGCACATCTGTATCTGCTCAAACACACTCATTTTGAGCTAAGTGTGTATTTTTAGAGAATCTATGAAGTCAGTTCTGTTCAATTCACACAGAATCACTTGAATTATCAACATGATTCACTCAATAACAACAAACACTCAACTAGATCTACTGATTCAGCATTTCAAACCTACAAAGTCAAATTTTCTGATTATAAAGCGTGTTTGTGCATCTTTATTTACAATAAATGACACTTGATTTGAACTTGATATATATCTAATGAATGGCATTCAGATATTGTTAAGTATGACCTGAATATTTTGGGGGTCACTGTATAATAGACAAGAAAAACAGATGAAGAGAGAGGCTAAAGACTCATGGTTGAAAAATAAAAATGAAAACAAAAGAGTAAAAGAGGGTGACACACAGTCGGTGTGGATATTCAATATCCAGGAGCTGTTCCATTTACAACACATGAATTATTCACGCCGACCTCCATCCAGAAACACAGACACGCTTCATATCCAAACTCAACACTGACGGCATTACAAACATCTAAATGCTGCTCAAATCATCATTAAACACCACTGAACATGTTTATTTAGAAGCATGATGCAGATGAATGTCTTTGACTGAAAAAACTCAATGTCTGCCTGATCTGACCTGGAAAGTGAGCGATATAAACTCACATCTCACTGAGGAACCTCGTGGGATCTATACTTAAGATTACATAACCACACACACACACACACGTCTTTAATCACTTCTGTCTTTCTACAGGACTAGGACACATACTGAAAACACAAACTGACTCATCCCACTACACACATAAGCTAATTAACCCTTCCATACATATCTTCACTACCCATAATGCACCGCAGCCACAGGTGTTCTGGGCGTAAGCAGGTTCAGATGATCCTCCAGTGGGTCACATGTCTCTCTCACACACACAAACATACTCACACACACACACACCCACACGTGTCACTGACCTGCGGCAAGCTCCATCCGGTCAGATTGGTCGGTGTGTGTTTGCCGGTGAGTGGCGGACGCTGCTCTGTTTAACGGCACCGTTAATAAACTACTTATGAAACCAACCAACTGAGAGAGTTTAAGACTACCGGCAGCCAGAGCAGAGCACCGCCCTCTCAACACACACACACACACACACACACACACACACACACACACACACACACACACACACACACACACATACATACACATACACATAGACATACACATAGACATAGACATAGACATAGACATACACATACACATACACATACACATACACATACACATACACATACATACACATACACATACACATACACATACACATACACATACACATACACATACACATACACATACACATACACATACACAGCGCACACACACACACACACACACACACGTTTTTGTGAATTGTGGGGACATTCCATAGGTGTAATGGTTTTTATACTGTACTTACTGTATGTGCTATTGTCCTACACCAACCCTACACCTAAACCTACCCCTTACAGGAGACTTTCTGCTATTTCAGATTTTCAATACACTCCATTCTGTGTGATTTATAAGCGTTTCGAAAAGTGGGGACATGGAGTAATGTCCTGAAAAGTCACCTTCTGCTTGTAATACCTGTCATACCCTCGTCATTATACACATTTATGTCCTCATATGTCACAAAAACGCACACACACACACACACACAAACACATTTCTTGAGTTTGTAAAATGTGTTTGTACACATGCATTCATTAGGATGATGATATATATGTTTCTAAATGTAATGCACACAAATCTATAGCTGTCCTCATTATGTGTGATTACAATGGAGCAACTAATGACACATGAAGGAAGGAAGGATAGAAAGAGAGAAAGAAAGAAAGAAAGAAAGAAAGAAAGAAAGAAAGACAAAAAGGAAAGAAAAGAAAGAATGGAAATGAAGGAAGGATGGAAGGAAGGAGGGACGGAAGGAAGGAAGGAAAGAAAGAAAGAAAGAAAGAAAGAAAGAAAGAAAGAAAGAAAGAAAGACAAAAAGGAAAGAAAGAAAGAAATTATGGAAATGAAGGAAGAAAGGAAGGAAAGAAAGAAAGAAAGAAAGAAAGAAAGAAAGAAAGAAAGAAAGAAAGAAAGAAAGAAAGAAAGAAAGAAAGAAAGAATGGAAATGATGGAAGGAAAGAAAGAAACAAACAAAGAAAGAAATAAAGACAAAAAGGAAAGAAAAGAAAAGAAAAGAAAAGAAAGAATGGAAATGAAGGAAGGATGGAAGGAAGGAAGGAAAGAAAGAAAGAAAGAAAGAAAGAAAAGACAAATCAAGTTAGAAAAAAGGAAAGAAAGATGGCAGGAGAGGAATGAAGGAAGAAAATAAGGTATTCATAGTGAACTCATTTACACATCAGATCTGCCTCAGCCTCCTGAACACCAACAGCCTTCAGCTCAACTGTCCTCATGTGCACTGAACACACAGAGGAACCTCAAAGAACCTTCACGAATCATCAGCGGTTTGCTGCACGAGCCTGACCAGTCTGCACCGTTTCACTTGTAAAATCTTGCCAAAAACCTAAAATGTCAAGTGAGGCTGATCAAGTGAATTTTCTAGAGACTAAGTGTGTGTCTCCAGTCGAGAGACTCTAACGCGTTCTCAGAGGACTGTGTCTTTGCATATCCTATTAACCCTAATGAGATTTTAGGCTCTAAGGCTCTGATTAGGCCTGCAGTGAGGTACAGTGCTCAGCTCGAACTGTAAAGCTCACAAACACTGTTAACTGAACAGAGAGAGAAAACACTGCGGGTCTTTAGATTAAACGTAATGCATAATCATGGACCCAAAAGGGCTGAATGTCAGCAAGAAAAGGCCCGGGTTAAAATTGCTTGTAAAGAATTATAAGTTCGGTATTACTCTGAACTTTGGCAGTGACACTGTTCTTCTTCAAATTTTAAAACACACAAATGCAGGTCTGAAAACACATTCATGTACACACAGTGAGCAATGCACTCAAGCTCAAGGTCAATAAATAACCTTCTATAGTCCTTAAGCTACTGCAAAGACTTTCTATTTTTTTTTTTTTTTTTATGCTGCTGCAAAGAATTTCTTAAATGCTTATGAAGCCGAGTCTATTCAAGTCATTTGGGAAGTTTAGCAAGGATCACAAATGCTGAATCGCACTAGAGGGGGTATATATATATAGTCTCCTAATCTAAAAACAGAGCACTTAGCTAAATCTGCTTTGCACGTCCAAATATTTTAAGGTCTGCTGTTAGCAGAAGTTTCAAATGTATGTTTCAGAAAGTATCCAATTAAGAATTGCTAAAAAACTGTCTGAATATTTTGCATTTATGGTCTACACCATCCATATTAGTGCTGGGTAACGATTAATCGCATCCAAAATAAAAGTTTTGTGTACATAATATATGTGTGTGTACTGTGCATATTTATTATGTATAGCTATATAAATACACACCCATGCATGTATATATTTAAGAAAAATATGTTATGTTTATATATTAAATATATTTATATAGAATATAAATGATAAGAATATAAATATATACATGTAAATATTTTCTAAATATATACTGTATGTGTATGTCTTTATATATACATAATAAATATACACAGTACACACATACTGTAAATATTATAAGTGACCAAGGACCACAAAACCAGTCATAACAGTCAATTATTATTCCATTGATGTATGGTTTGTTAGGATACAATATTTGTCTGAGATACAACTATTTGAAAATCTGGAATCTGAGGGTGCAAAAAAATCTAAATATTGAGAAAATCGCTTTTACAGTTGTCCAAATGAAGTTCTTAGCAATGCATATTACTAATCAAATATTAAGTTTTGATATATTTACAATGGGAAATTGACAAAATATCTTCATGGAGCATGATCTTTACTTAATATCCTTTTGGCATAAAAGAAAAACTGATCATTTTGAGCCATACAATGTATTGTATCTACAAATATACCTGTGCTGCTTATGACTGCTTTTGTGCTGCAGGGTCACATATAAACTAAAACTTTTATTTTAGATGCGATTAATCGCGTCTAATTAATTGTTTCCCAGCACCAATCCATATTACTAAAAACAAGGAACACAGAGAGTATATTTGAAGCGGATGCAAAGAATAAACAACGCCTAAACATCAGCAAGCACAAACCCGAAACTAGGTAAAGGTAAAACTAGTCAAGAAAGATGTAGGGACAGCCAGAAAAGACAGAAAAAAGGTTGTTACTTGTATCAGGTGAAGCCATGGTGGATACAATAACCGGAGGTCCGGTTCTGCGGGTTTGCTTGTTGTTAGGATTAAGGTTCTGAGGCTGGAGGGCTGAAGATGCCGGAAGGACGGCACTCTCCACCGGCGCTGCTCCCTTGCGCAGTAACTGAGGGCTGTGATGAGGGCTATGAGAAGGAGAGAGAGGAGGAAGGTTTGGAGGACGCTTCATCAGCTCCATAGGGCTGTACGTACTGGAGAAGGTCTTGGGTGCCACTCCTGGAGTAGTCTGAGGTTGTTGTTGAGCGGACATAGCCAGGCCGGTGTGGGCGTTGTACAAAGGTCGTGTTTGAGTGGTGTAGCCCCCCGGGCTGACCGGAAGACCTCCGATCGAGCGAACCCCTGGATATGTTGTGGTTTCGAGGAGATGCTGAGATGGAGCGCTGCTTGGCCGGCGACCGAGAAACTCTCCCATTCTAGGAGAGACGGATTGCAGGGCGCTGGGAGGCTGTTGAATGAGGTTGCCATCCATGCCGAGTCCCTGAGGCTGCATGTAGAGATCATTGCGATGGGTGAAGCTGTTAGAACGACCTCGCATAACCGCAGCACCGGTTGCACCCGTCTTGCAATTGAGAACCACTCGAGAAAGCACTCGTGCTTGGCCCAAATTGGGAGCGACGGAGCGGACGTCGTGGTCTTCCATCATAGCAAGCATGGAGGTAGAATCGAACCCTTGCTGTAGGAGAAGAGTTATAGTGCTTTCCGACAGACCCTCGGAACGCAGGAGAGCTAGAAAACTGGGATCCACGGTTCTCTTGGGGTCGACGGTGACGCCCGCCGGAGGGTGATGGACGGCGCCCGGATCGTAAGCAGGGTCGTAAGGCATCCTTTGAGTTGATACAGAGCCGTATGCAGGGTTCCCTCGAGTCCCATCCATGACTGGAGCTGAAGGGTCCACTACTATGCAGGTGGATCCAGAGTCCAGCGGAAGGCCGTTGACGTCGGTGTATACAGAGTGTTCTCCCGGAAATCTGGATTCGATGCCGAAGCAAGCCGGTGAAGCGGCTCTGCTGCGAATACGCTGGCTGTCTGGGATCATCTTGATGGCTAGAGAATCCCTGTACAAGCGGCTGATCTCATGAGCCGAGGGAGGAGGAGGTGGAGGAGGAGGAGGAGGAGGAAGAGCTCCGGGCGTAGGACCAGGAGTAGTTGCTCTGGCTTGCCCTTGATCCCAAGCGGTCCTGACCCCTCCTGTGGCCAGGCCATAATGCGAGCCTGATCTGCTCAGCATGTGCTGGTTACCTTTATAAAAGCCCTGCAGATCTTCCGGTGGCTGGGCCGATAGAGCAATATCAAAAGGGTAGTAATCCGGAGGAGGAACGGTGCCACGGACAGCCATGAAGATGCTGCAGAGATCGTTGTTTGTTTCAGTGGAAGCAACCCATTAGCCGACAAACAGAGGAGTCCTTACAAATGCTCGTATACACTACAGAACGAAAGCCTAATGTTTAGTGAATGCATGCACGGGTGAGGAAAGAAGAGAGGACGGTTGTGAGGAGGGGAAAAAGCAGGTGTTTGATTTCACTTCTCATGTTTCCCAACGAAGGTGTGCGAGGGAGGTAACATTTCACCTGATCTCTAGCCGACATTTCTTTTTTGCATCGCTTGAGGTCATGCTATCATGTGACTGGCAGGTAAACCCTAAATTATTTAGCTTTGGAAACATAAGCAAGTCAGACAGAAGAAGAATAGGACAACACGACATCTCAGTAACACAAACTTACCAACTTAACAGCAAGGAAACACACTTTACATCTATACACCAGCTGGATTCTGGATGCTCTCAGCCATCCGGTTTTGATTTGGGAGGGAAAGATGTAAAAAGAGGCAAAACAGAAGGACGATGCATTGGCAAAGGGCTCATGCTAATCCAAAAGGGTTTATCCTTCCCTACTGGCCCCACTACAGCTCCGAGAGATTAGTCCAAATAAAACCAACTTAATGCCACTGTCCCCTATGACAACTGTCATCTCAACCTGTGTCCCAACGTCTGCCAAACATGAAGGGACTGATTTCTCTCCAGTGTCGGCAATATAAAGATCCCACTACAGTGTGAATAAGTGGCTGGTCGCCATATTTAGTTCTGTGTCTTACACAGTGTTAGGATGCAGTCAACCGGTGTTAATCCTCACACAGATCTGGGCAGAACGCGTTAATGCTGAACACTTCACTAACAAAGACTCACAAATAATGTGGACAGTTTGATCTATTTGGTTTATGTTCATGCTATACATATGTCAGTTCAGGGTTAATATGTTTAAAGTGGTGCAACAAAGGTTGCTTCACTTTGCATTTTTATTTATTTTTTGCATTTATTTTTTAACAAGGACCTTTATGCATTGGTATCACAAAACCAAAGGAAGTTTTATTTTACTTAGTGCTGTCAAACGATTAATCGTGATTAATCGCATCCAAAATAAAAGTTTTTGTTTGCTTAATATACGTGTGTGTTCTGTATATATTTATTATGTACTGTATATATAAATACCCACACATACAGTATATATTTTGAAAATATTTATATGTATTTACAAGTCTATATTTATATTCATATAATTTATATTTTAAATAAATAAAAAAATAACATATTTTTCTGAAGTATATACATGCATGTGTGTGTATTTATATATATATATATATATATACATAATAAATATACACAGAACACATATATTAAGCAAACAAAAACTTTTATTTTGGATGCGATTAATCGCGATTAATCGTTTGATAGCACTAATTTTACTATAACCCATCTTTGTTTGGGTTATACAGATAAACAAACCTCAAATTAAACGTGATAAAGCAACCACATTTACATGACTTGATCTACATAACGAAATTAGGATTAGAAAAGACACATTTTAAGCTGTTAAAAATGTGATAAACTTACACATTCTATATTAAAGACTAAATTACTCCTGCTTAGCATCTACAGGAACTAATGAGCTATATTATTCTGAGTAAGAATTGTTTATTCCAATTTTAATTAACAAATGTAACTATTTATTGACAATTGGTGTCTTTTTTCATCATAGTTTGTGTCTTATCTTCCTAAAGGTTCTTCTAAGGCACAATGCGAAGTGTAAAATATCTTTATGCTCAATGACAGACAAGTAGTCAAACGCTGACGGCAAACAAGACTCTTTCTTAGAGTTTAACACCACCAGCTGCCCTGTAGTTCATTTCTCACTGCGTATCTACTTTGTCTTCACTGTAAGAACATTTACACACACTGACGGGTCAGTGTTCACAATCCTTCCAGAGTCTGGAAATATCTGCAAGAACGGCCCAACAAACATAAACATATCTGACAGCAGCTCCCTGAAAATAGAGCCGACCCTTCTTTTAAGGCAAAGCCTTAAAATAAACCCAGCAGACCAAAAACAAGGCAAAAACACGTCTCCAGTGACTGTTCTAATGCTTACGGAGTGGAACGGTATTATCATAATCACATTACCATAGGACTTTTCTGCAAAAGAAGAATTTTATACAAACATTATACAGATAGATTTAACAATAACATGTACATGATGATATTAAATCTTTCAAAACATGCATGCACTTTTTATTCTTAGAATCAGAATTCCTCATTGATAACAGCATTTACTAAGAATTTTCTTAGCAATCACATGATGGACAACAAACAAGAAATCCCTTAGAATTACACTGACGGAGGGAAATATCTAGAGACTCCTTATGTTACTTTAGTGCAAGTTAAGAAAACCCAACCTGATCTCATGAGAAAATGTAACTATTTTATGACGTGGCAATTTTGTATGAATTTGAACAATGCAATTCTTACAGAAGAAAATATAAACTATTTTTAGAAAACAAATATGTGTGAAGGAAGGTCCAGCCCTAAAACTAATCATCAGTGAAGCATGATGGAACCAAAATGTACAAATAAGATACCAATTCATACAAATTAGTCACCAAAATTTTAAATGTGGACTAGTAAACAACCACCCAGCTAATGTTTTTTGAAAGTTATATAAGTGTTAGCACAAAATATTCTTAAAATAATGTTTATGAAACTTTCTTGTAAATGTATTAATATTTGATATATATACGTTTTTATAACATCAAGAGAAAACAATCTTGGATCAAAACAGTTTTTTGTAACTTTTAAATAATGTTATAATCATGACAAGAAACCTGGATGTTTTACAGTAATACTCTTATGATGTTAAAAATAAACATTCAAATAACGTTATATTTTGGATGAAATAAAGTCAGTAGAATCCTTGTAACCTTTAATGTTAGAATCACGTCAAGAAAACTGGACACTGTAATGTTTTTAGAAATTAAAAAAACATTCAAATAATGTTATATTTTGGGTTAAATTAAATTAAAAATAAATATTAGAATAATGTTATATTTTGGTTAAAAATAAAGTTAGTAGAATGTTCTAACAAATGTTTTTGTAAACTTTAAATAACAGTTTAATTACGACAAGAAATCTGGACATTTTAACATTCTTAGAATATTAAAAATCAATATTCAAATAACGTTACATTTTGGGTAAAAATCAAGTTAGCAGAATGTTGTAAAAAAAATTGGTAACACTTTACAATAAGGTGTCATGTGACATTAGTTACTGTTTTAACTAACATGAACAAACAACGAACAATACATTTATTACAGTATTTATTCATCTTTGTTAACGTTAGTTAATAAAAATACAGTCGTTCATTGTTAGCTCACAGTGCATTAACTAATCACAACTTGTGATTTTAATAATGCATTATTAAATTCTGAAATTAAAGATTAATAAATGCTGTAGAAGTATTGTTTATTCTTAGTTCATGTTAACTAATGTTGTTTACTAATGAACCGTATTGTACATTTTTGCAACCTTTAAATAATGCTCTATTAACATCAAGAAAGCCAGACATTTTAACATTGCTAGAATATTACAAATAAACACTGAAATAACATCACATTTTGGGTGAAAAAATTTTACGTTACATTTTAGTAACCTTTAAATAACTAATATATAAATAAATTTTAGAGACATTTTAAAACAATGTTCCCACAACGTTTTTATATCCTCAATTTGTTACCTGCGCACCTAGCAACCACTGAGAACACCTTAGCAACCACCTACATCATCCAAACACCTGCCACAGAGCTATTGGCCAATGAAAGTGTTGTGGAACTTACTGTAATAAAATGCAACTGATTGTGTTGCATATTCTGAACGGCTTCTGCAGCGCATATATTAGTGTTTTTTTTAACAGCTTACACACAAAATCTTTCCTCGTCACACAGTTTCTGAAAGCTGTCACTGAAACAGCAGAAGCACACACCAAATCTGCAAAACCAGACACTAATTATCAGCCTTTTCAATTTCATAAAACACTTTTTGCACACAATTCTCTACGTAACACTCACTCAATATTATGGCAAAGGTGTTTGCAAATGTTTGCTTTTGAGATGTGTTTGTGATATTTTGAATGCATCGCTTCATTTTGCAAGAGATGCGAGGCATTTTGCATTTTGTGTGCAATTCTTGGATTTGTGTGTGAAGTTTGGAAAATGTGTGCAAGCAGTTAAAAGTACCGCTGAGCATTTTAACACTCTAACAAGAGTCTGGAGAGGAAAACACATGTTAGTAATTGACAGCTGCAGAGGAACATCTGGAGAACGCCTCCTGTAACTACAGCAGCATGTGATTGTGTTCTTCTGTCCTCATCGCCTGCCGCTCAAACCCTCCTCGCGGGCAACCTGCCACGAGATGAAGCCAGATGGAGCAACAGACGGGATCGGCAAAGACACCACGAGATGAGAGGAGACTGAAACGCACTTCATCTAGACCCCTAAGGCCTGTAATAACGGGGACACGCTGAGGTTTTCTCTCCAAACCCATCGCTAGCGAGCGCAACAGACGTGCAAGATCTGCGTTTTCCCTGCAGCGGATCCTTCCCTGCCGTTCTTCTGATTAAACTATCTGTACTCCATCTCCAGACAACAGGCAAGCTGGATTATGCAAAACACATCTCAAGCAGTGTAATGATTTAATCAGGAGTGTCATCCAGCCCGAGGCTCTCCACAGACACCGCCAGAGCTCATTTTTGTTTGTGCTGATTTGCTAAACGACATGCCATGTTTCATGTAATACACTGATCACAGTGACTCGATGTTATCCACCAGGAGTACACTGTGACCCTGGACCACAAAAGCAGTCATAAGGGTCAATTTTTTGAAATTGAGATTTATACATCACATGAAAGCTGAATAAATAAGCGTTCTATTGATGTATGGTTTGTTAGGATCGGACAATATCTGAGGGTGCAAAAAAATCTAAATATTGAGAAAATCACCTTTAAAGTTGTTCAAATGAAGTTCTTAGCAATGCATATTACTAATCAAAAATTAAGTTTTGATATATTTACAGTAGGAAGTTTACAAAATATCTTCATGGAACATGATCTTTACTTAATATCCTAATGATTTTTGGCATAAAAAAAAATCGATAATTTTGAATTGTACAATGTATTGTTGGCTATTGAATATAGCCATGCTGTTTATGACTGCTTTTGTGCTGCAGGGTCACATATAAAGAAATTCTGTAAAAACTGTTGTTTTTTACTAGAAAAGCAAAGTAATGACAAACTCGTCTTGACAAAGCCCTCGGAAAAAGTTTGGAAAAAAGCCTTGAAGTACAATAGAATTCAATAATTCCTCTTCCTGTCATTCTGATTCAAACACCAATCAGCGTTATTAATTTGAACTAAGACGAAAACTATTAAGACATGTTTATTCATTAAAATACAGGTAAATACAAATATGAAAAACTTTAACTTAAAAATTTAGGAATGTTGCCTTGGCAACAAACTGAAATAAGTTTAGGTTGAAGCACTAAAATTGCTAGACGGAAATAAAACTGAAAACTGAAATGAAAATAAATCAAAACTCAATAGGAATATTTCAAGAAATATTAAAAATGATGTTTTTCTCAGAGAAACTGTGTGGGGAGCTCCTATTTCATGCACATATTAAAATGAAGGAAAAATGATCTATAGCTAAATAATATGAAAACAAAATATAAAAGTAAAAGCTATTTCAAAATATTAATAAATAGTGCTAAAATAACACTGATTCAAATTCAAGTTCCTGCGTGTTGTGATTGACTCAATTCAAATTCACACTCATAAATTTAAAGAGAGCCTATTCCTAAATACTGAATTTTGCACAAGCCTGCTAAAAATAAACAAATAATAAAATAAATGAATAATAAAGTGTGCATAAGTTGCAGTGCAGTGTTTAAATCCATTCCACAGAAAGAGTGAAAAGATTCAGTCTGGGCCTGAAAGTGAAACAGATTGAGATCATGAGCAGAATAAAAGAGTCTCACCTTCACAGATTCTGTCGAGTCGTTGTCTCTTGACTTTGTGTCTGTCGGTCAGAGCCATGCTGACACACACACACACACACACACACACACACACTCACACACTCACACACACTCGCGTCTGTCTCTGACGTCTAACACACTGATGATCCAGCCGAGCGGGGCATCACCCCTCAGAACACCTGCGTTAAACACACAGAAACACACACGATTAGAGCCGGGAAACACATTACAATCAAACTCTGTTATTCTTTAGCATGCAAGTGACTTATTTAGACTGAGAAATGAGTCAAACAAACACAAATACACATTTTACGAGTGTTCTTCTGAATGCACAAGCTCTTCTCATATTAAAATGAGCACAAATGCATTTATAGTTTTTTTCAGCTGCTTCCACACAAAATCTTAACTTGTCACACAATTTCTGAAAGCTGTCACTCAAACAGCAGAAGCACACACCAAATCTACAAAACCAGACACTAATTCTCAGCCTTTGACTATTTCATAAATACATTTGTGTGTGAAGTTTTGAAAAAAAGAGGCAAAGTTTTGAAAATGTGTGTAAGCAGCTGAAAAAAAACTGTAATGCAACAGCATCTTGAGTGTAATGACACACAGTGACCAGCAGAGGACAGTGAGACTCGCATGACAAGATCTGAGCGTCCACTTAAAGAGGTCACACACACACACACACAGAGAGAGAGAAACAGCTTCTGGGTTTGTGAACTGAGACGTGCCGCATCTCACTGATTTTCTTCAGGACATGTGAGGAACATGAGGATTTCCAGAAGCAAACACACATTCATTCGGAGAGACGGACGAGTGTGTGTGTGTGTGTGTCAGTGGAATCGTTGATGTGTGTGAATAATTTAAAAGGTCAAACCACCTGCAGACTGAAATCCTCTTTAGATGCTCCGACGTCTCATTTCAGACACAGAAAATAAGGAAACGCATCATTCACAACCAGAGGAGGACGAAAGAGATGCGTTGAAGGATATTACTGTGAGATCACCATCAAATACTCAACATTTGACGTTCAGAAACATCATCCCTGGCATGTGATGTCAGCAAAACCGTGCTATTTGTGACCTAATATTACAGGACTTTGTATCAGTTAATCATGCTAAACTTTCAAGAAATTATTATTATTATTATTATTATTTGTATCATATTCAGTTTTGGTTAGCCTTGGAAAACATCACATATTACACCTAAAATAAAATAAGATAAAATAATTATATGAATGAATGAATACATAAATAAATACTAAAAACATTTTATTAATTGTGTCTTGATCAGCTTGGGTAAGCATTGAAAAAAATCACATATTAAATCTACAGTAAATAAAATAAAATAAAATAAAATAAAATAAAATAAAATAAAATAAAATAAAATAAAATAAAATAAAATAAAATAAAATAAAATAAAATAAAATAAAATAAAATATTTAATTTTTGTATCTCGTTCAGTTCTATTGAGTCTTAAAAACATCATACATTAAACCTTAATAAAATGATCAAATAAAATAAAATAATATAAAAATATAATAATCACATGAATGAATGTATGAATAAATAAATAAATAAATACTTACTTGCTAAAAACATTTTATTATTTGTCTTGATCAGCTTTGGTAAGCCTTGAAAATAAATCACGTATTAAACCTAAAGCAAACTAAACAAACAAAATAAAATAAAATACATCATAAAACATTTCATTGTATTTTATTGTATCTTGTTCAGTTCTATTGAGCCTTAAAAAAGCATCACACATTAAACCTTAAAATAAAAATTCATAACCCCGTCAGCATCTACAAATGCTGTGACAGACCTGTAAAACACAACACTGACCGCAAAAAACACAGAACGGTGAAGAAAATGTGAGGTGAGCGAGTGTGAGCCGCTGCGTTAACAGCAGAATAAAAGTGCTGATCTCCCACAAACCCAGAAAAACCCCATTCATCACTGATCCTGGAACAGACCTCCAAAACCTGATTAACTAGATGAATACAGGGCCAGATACCGATACTTTTCCTTTTAAAAAACATACATTTAAATGACCAATTACACTTTGAAAATTAACAATAACTAATGTTGATATGACTAAAATATTGCATTCACCTTAAAGCTACTTGGATAGTCTTTGCCTTTCTGAAAAGACTTTGAAAGCAATGAAAGCCATGCATTTAAAAACGCATAGAAATCCATTATAAAGAAAAGTTTAACATAAGTGGCTTATTGGATGAAACCATAACTCGTTTATTATTGAAAGGATTTTGTATGTTTTGTACGTACTGTATTTTCTGTTTGTTTTGTACATACTGTAATATTTGTTTGTTATTACTGCAATTAAAAAACTAGTGATATGAAAAGGCCAAATTCGGTATACAGTTGATACTATGAATGTACAGGTAAGTATGAACCCAGAACATAAATGCAATTTAATTTCCTCTCATTGATAACCATTTTATATGGCGTAATGGAGGAAGACAGTGATATAAAAAGACCAAATTTGGTATACAGTTTACTAATAAAATATCATATGTGGCAAGCAGCTGAGCCCAGAATATATATGCAAACATGTTAATTACGTTAAGTGTTTTGCTCTCATAGAAAGCCGTTATAATCAAAACATTTAAAGTGGCTTAATGCAGTAAGAAAGTAATATTAAAAGGCCAAACTCAGTATACACCTTATTGATGATGCAAACTCATAAAAAAAAGGATATGAATGCAAAGTGCATGCATGTTAAGTGTTTTCCTCTGATAGAAAATCATAATAAAGAAAATACTTAACGTGGCTTAATGGTTGAAGACAGTGATACTGTATAAAAAGGCCAAATTCAGTATACAGTTATATACACTATGTTATATACTGCTGCTGATAACGCCATTGATTCAGTGCATAATTCACTAAAACATGGATGAAAGGTACATCATTTGACAAATTACATCTACACAAACATCTCCTGTAAATAGAAATGATATTTACGCAGCAGTAATCACTAGACAAACAGAGCTGAGATTTGTGAATGAGCTGCACAACAAAACAAGCCTCATTTACATCAAAACAGGTGTGTTTGTGCTCAATTATCTCATTTAAATACTCACAGCATCACTGATCCACTGATTCAAATGCATGAAACACACACACACACATGTTTGTTTTAGTGGTTTACGGGGACTCTCCATAGGTGTGATGGTTTTTATACTGTACTTACTGTATGTGCTATTGTCCTACACCAACCCTACACCTAAACCTACCCCTTACAGGAGACTGTCTGCTATTTCAGATTTTCAATACACTCCATTCTGTGTGATTTATAAGCGTTTTGAAAAGTGGGGACATGGGTAATGTCCTGAAAAGTCACCTTCTCCTTGTAATACCTGTCATACCCTTGTCATTATACACATTTATGCCCTGATTTGTCACAAAAACGCGCGCACACACACACACACACACACTCACTCATGTGTGTGCATCTCTTCTCTCGCCAGGGTTGTGGTTTCACTGGTGGCCTCCGTTTCAACTCTGAAGGTCATGGGGTCAAACACGCCTCTCACACACTGAACCAGACTTGATTTTCTATCTGGTTAATGATGTTTTCTATCCCTAACCCGACCCCTAAATACTAAACTTAATATTTAAAATATTTTTAGGTTTTTATGTATAAAAAAAAAAAAAATATATATATATATATATATATATATATATATATATATATATATATATATTGAATAAATGTTAGTTTATTCAGTTTAATTTATTTTAGTAAACAAAATAATTAAATTAGGCGAAATAAAATAAGTTTTTAAGTTTTTTAAATTGTAAAATAAATAAATAAATAAAATTACTCAAATTTTAAAATGAAATTGAAAATTAAAAAAATATATAGCTAAATAAAAATAGTATCTGAATGCTACTAAAATAACACTTAGCACAAAATAAGTTATAATAATTAATAATGACATTGTCTCTTGTTATAAGCTTTAACATAAAGCTTTATGTTAAAAACACAAACGTCCTCTAAAAGCACAGGATCCTTCAACAGCATCTCTGGTCTCCTTGACCTGGGTCGTGACCTCTGAGAGGTGCAGGGTTCAGAGGTCACCATCCTGAGAGATTGAGACGCTTTATTACACTCAAGTGAAGCGTATACGGGACGCTTTTATAGGCGCCGCTGACCTGTCGCAGTGAAATATATCTCCCCTCACAGAGCCTCTTTTAGCCAAATTTACAAGCTGAGAGACTGGAATAAAACACAGAGGGGCAAACCCTCAAAATATGAGCGATTCTGGCTTTGAAATATCTGTATGCATGAGTTAGGAGAGAGCAGAATTACTGTCACCCGTCACACACAGGCTGAAGAACTCCGGTCCCAACATTTTTATCTTGTCCTATTAAAGTGAAAGCTCTCCTTTCGTGCTGCGGCACATAAAGCTGTCGTCCCCGAGCTGATTTATCCAACCATCGCAACGCCTCCAATTAATTTTTGTGTTGCCGGCGCTGTAAATGTAATGAGACTGCAGCAGCGAAACTGCTGAGCCCAGTTAATGCAGGAGCCACTAACAATAGTCAAAGCTCCCAGTGATTAATATGATTCATTACTGACCTCTGAACACCTGACTCCAGGAAAACACAAAAACATACACATTTCTGCATCTAAATGTAGAAGGCATACAGTAGAGAGAGAGAGAGAGAATAAATGTTGCCAGAATAATTCTGTAAAAATGTACAGAACAACCTGTAAATATTTCAGTTTAAAACTGTAATTTAATAGAAAAATGGCAAATACCATCTAACGTGAAGCGTCACCCAGGGAATTATGTCAGTTTATGGTTTTCCTCTGTAAATTATAAGATGATGTGTACATTTTTTTAAGTAAAAAATAACAAATCTAAAACATTTAGTTTGTATTGCATTACATCATTACATTTTATAGTACTGTATTGTTGGATGTTATTTATTTTATTTAAATAAGTTTTTATTTTAATCAAATTTATATATTTATTTAAATAATATTTCAGAACACATATCAAGAGTTATTAACTTATAAATATGTTGTTATTTTTTTTATTTAAATCAATTTTTATTTTAATCAAATTTATATATTTATTTAAATAATATTTCAGAGCAAATATCATGAATTATTTGTGGGGTTTTTTGATAGATTTTTTGATCGATTTTTTAGGTTATTGATATTCTGATATTTAATCCAGAAATTAAAAAAAACATGCTCATCATACTATATTCAAGTCATCATATGTAGCAATTAATGTTTAATGTTTTTTTAAATAAATTAATTAACAGAATAATTAACTAATAATTAAAGTGTGTTGTAAAAAGTCTATGATTTCTAATGTGACTGACGCTTGCCTGTGCAAACTCCCAATGCCAGGGTTTTCTGCTGGATTTTGCTGCTCAGATCTTGATGTAAATCTTTTTTTTCATGGATTTACATAGAAAGCCAGACTGATATAGTATTTAAAGTCTCTATATCTACATATACTATATCAACTCAGCCTTCAATGTACATCTTTGACAAAAATAACAAGAACACACTTGATCTGAGGAATCATTCAGCATCAACAGCCTCCCGTTGCCACGGCGAAGCCTTCCTGGTTGCTATGGCACCTGTCTGTGTGTGTGTGTGTGTGTGTGTGTGTGTGTGAAGATCAAAGCTCACGGGTCTCTTTGAACGGGACACACGACAGCGTTTGCTAATCATTGATCTGAAGGATCTGATCCAGTCGCTCTGACTTAATCTACTGCAGAAATACACCACACACCAGAACGACCACAACTGCTTTCTCTAATAATTTAACCCTTCACACCCGCCTGTGCATATTTAATATCACTGGATACTTAATGCAGACATGGAGTCTGTTATAAATATTTAACAGAAACTGATGCTGGAACAGCACATTTCAATCTTTTGTAAGGGACCCCCATCCTAAAATGTAAAAGACAGCTGTATATATTTACATGTATGAAGGCCCAATTAATACTGTGAAAAATTAATATTATAAATATGTGTAAAATATTATTTGGAAAATATTTAGTTTGTGTTATTACTCACTATAGTTCTATACTATTATTTTATGTTATTTTTCTTATGTTATTATTTTATGTTACAAGTTTTATTTATTTATTTGTTTGCTTATTTATTTATTCAAAACAAATATGTGATCAAAACATTTAAATAATCGAATAAATACATAATTTTTATTTTAATCAAATTTATGAATTTATTTAATTATTTAAATTACTTTTTATTTGTTTATTTTAATCAGTTATTTATTAAAATCACATTTGTTTATACATTTATTTAAATAATCAAAACAAATACATAATCAAAATATATGAATAACAAATAAATTATTTTTTATGCATTTATTTAAATAACATTTTATTTATTTTAATAAAATTGATTTAAATCGAATTAATTTACTATTATTTTAGTCAATTATTTATTTTAATCAAATTTATATTTATTATTTAAATGACATCTTATTTATTTACCGTATGTTTATTTATTTTACACTGTTTTTCCACGGTTCCCCATCACTCCCTTGGGCCCCATTTGACGCTATTGGCTCTTGTAACAGTGTAAATCACATTTGTAATTGATATTAGATGATCTGAAGGGGAGATACTGTATAATAAATCATATTCAAAGCTCATAAGAGCTGAGCAGATGTTTGCATCTCAATCAGAAATTCAATCAGCAGCAAAACCACCGACATCTGTCACTGTGAACCCCAGACGATGAGAGAGAACGCACTGGGATTGATCTGATCGACTGTAACTCATCCTCGAGGAATAACTCAACCAAAAATAAAAATGCTTCAGAGACTTTTCTTCTGTAAAACACAAAATGAGTTATTCAGCAAAATGTTGAAGTATAGTGACGGTCAAACTCAGAAAAAAAGGACAAGTTTTCTATTTTCTGTGTATGACGTACTGAAACAGGATATAGCCAAAATCAATCAATCAATCAATCAATCAATCAATCAATCAATCAATTAATCAATTAATCAATCAATCAATCAATAGACTTCCGTTGTTTGGTTGGTTGATTGATTGCTTTGTTTGTTTAAATTCAAATTCATTTTAAAATTTAATTAATTAAGTTATGTATTACAGTAAAATTGTTTATATATTATTTTACACTATTTATTGTTTTAATCAAATATATTACTACAATTTTATTGATCTTTATTTATTTATTATTTTTAAACAGACTTTTATTTATTTATTTATTTATTATTTTAACAAATTAATTTTTCATAATTATTTATATAAGCAACTCTTATTTATTATTTTAACAATTTGATTAATTTGATTAATTTATTATGTAAATAATTATTTTTATTTATTGTTTTAACAAATTATTTTATTATTTTTATAACTATTTATTATGTAAATAATTCAAATTTATTTATTCAATTCATTATTTATTAGAAGACCACTTTTTGCAATCTTTAACTCATTTTTTCTTTCCAAAACAAAACGACAAAAATACTGAGTTAAATGTCAAAATTTGGTTGTCAAATTAAATCAAATTCAAGGTAAATATGTCTGATCTCCAGCGTCTGGAACGCATCCAAAACCACGAGAAGACAAGCCTGCAACCTTTAGCCAGAAAAGCATAACGGCTAATGCTAACGGAAAGGAGACCAGATGTCAATGCAGGAGAGGCTTCGCTACGCCGAACTAACAGCTTTTTAGAGGAAACAGCTTATCATTTAATGAATCGACAGCCTATCTGCTAATCCTCAACGAGTTTTACACTAAAAAATACTTTTGGATTGAACTATTTTTAGAGTTTACTTTTTTGTGTCATTTCATGCAGCTTACAGCACTTCTCATTCATTCCTATAAGCTGACTTGACTCGACCCTCTCATCTCCTCTAGTGAGACGATCTCTGACGCATCATCCGAGCACTTCCTGTCTGAGTTACCTGTCTCAGGTAAACTGACTCACGATGGACCTGTCAGCTTCACATCAGCAAACGTCACACATTCGTCTTTCATCAGCGCAGGTTAATGAAGGCTCTCCATCGGGTCACAGCGGGTTAATTACAGAACGCCACGCTGATATGCAAAGCAGCCGCTCACGATTACTGCACTGACAGACGCACAGCGAGGCTCATTTATTTGTCTTTATGGTCACACGAGGGAGGCTGACATTTATCCATTTTTCATGAGCCGACTTCTGCGTGCAACAAACAAATCTATTTCCCAGCGCTAGATTACAGAGCCAAGACAATATCGGCGGACCACAAGCCACCGCAACCCTCCAATCACAGCCACTCTACACACAACACCTGGCGCCTGATTGGCCGATCTGTCGCATGCAACTAGTGGCGCCTCAGATGCAGATTTACATGGAAACATTACAACGTCAAGATTTTTCTCCAGACTGTAATCATGCAAGTGATGGACTGATACTGTATATCACCTTTGGCTGATGACTTTGGTTATTTTAAGATCCACTGGTACTGGCCGATTAACATCAGTGCATGTCAATGGAAAATAAACTATTTAAATAATCTATTAATATCGTCTGAATTAAGTGTTTAATTTCATGGGTTTTTTAGTGCATCTCATTTGCTATCATTAAACTGTATTCTGTCACTTTTGAACAACTTAATGCATAACCAATGCATTTGCTAAATAAAAATATTAATTTCTTTAAAAACATAATACATGAATAAATGTGTGCATATCAGTAATTTTTTTATTTTTAAGAAATTAAGATTTGCACGCATTAAATTGATGCATTAAATTGATCAAAAGTACCAGTAAAGACATTTACAATGTTACAAAAGATTTCTATTTTGAATAAATGCTGTTCTTTTGAACTTTCTTTTCATCTGTGAATCCTGAAAAACAAAATGTATCACAATTTCCACAAAAATATTGTGCAGCGCAACTGTTTTCAACATTGATAATAATCAGAAATGTTTCTTGAGCAGTATATTAGAATGATTTCTGAAGATCATGTGACGCTGAAGACTGCAGTAATGATGCTGAAAATACAGCTGTGCATCACAGAAATAAATTACAGTTTAACACATATTCACATAGAAAACTGTTATCTTAAATTACAATAATATTTCACAATTTTTACTGTATTTTTGATCAAATAAATGCAGCCTTGGTGAGCAGAAAAGACTTCTTTCAAAAACATAAAAACCGAGCACAAACTTTTGAATGTATAGTATATATATACCCATATCATAATCATAGCAATCACAGATCATTCTGAATCCAAACATGCTGCTGTTGGGCTCTTCTGCATCAGTAAACACGTGTTTTGGAAAGACTGTGGGACAAACACAGGCCGTCTTTGTGGTTTCTGCCAGTATGTGTGGTTGTACGAGGTTCAGATGAGACATTTGATCAAAGAAACGAGACACTGACGCTCACCTGCCAGCTACACAAACACAAGCCAGAAACTTTCACCGGTAAACATCAGCATCCACTCAGCTCTCAAACTGGCCTGTAGTTCCCTTTAACACTCCTCTGTGTCTTTAAATCCAGACGGATCTGTTCTGAGCGTGTTTGGCCTCTGGAACTCAACCTGAGGCTTGATGGAGGCCAGCGCTCGTGTTTCACAACCAGACGGTTCATTCAAAGCCCTGGAGAGGATCAGCGGCGCTCATGAAGAGATCAGTAAACTTTTACATGCTAGCTACTTAGTGCACTCGTGTTTATCAGATTCTCCTGACAAACCAGACTGAACGTTTCCAAACACACATCTGAAGGCCGTGTTCAGAATGAAATACTGTTCTAACTACACAGTAAACACTAAATAGTGCATCCTAGTAGTTGACTGATATATTTGAACTGTTTAAATTATCAGCATCATACAGTACGTTTTTCTGTTTGGCCGATAAATGTTGAAAATAAGGACTTTTATTTTGACAGTGATGGACTATCTAAAGTATAAATCTGAACTATAAATCTAAATCATGTTCAAAGTGTATTTTCTAATTGATTCATTTTCAAATGATTTATTTATAATTATAGTAAATATAATGTAAATATATTTGCATAAATTGGTATGCATGTGTTTTTGCATGCATCTTGAAATTAACGTTATGTAATAGTTAATTTTTTAGTAATTAATATTGCCATTTAATTGAGACTTAAAATGAAATTTAAAAAGTGTCATTTACTATCTTTAACTGGAGTGACATCAAATTTTATATATATATATATATATATATATATATATATATATATATATATATAATCGTTTGGCAGCACTAATATATATATATATATTTATTAGTGCTGCCAAACGATTAATCATGATTAAACACATCCAAGATAAAAGTTGTTGTTTACATAATATGTGTGTGTACTGTGTATATTTATTATGTACATATAAATACACACACATACAGTATATATTTTGCATATATTTACATGTATTTACATGTCTATATTTATATTCATTTAATTTATATTATAAATAAATATATTTAATATATAAAAATAACACAGTACACATACATTATGTAAACAAAAACTTTTATTTTGGTTGCAATTAATCGCAATTAATCATTTGACAGCACAAAAAAAAATATATATATATATATATATATATTTTTTTTTTTTTTTTTTTTTTGCATGTGTGTGATGCTCTATTTTTCTTTATTTAGATTAAAACCAATTCACGTAACAATATCAGACAAGTTATTTATCAGCTTTATATGGGCATATATATCAGCATGTTTAATCCATCCATTGTTGTCCAGTTATCATCTCTGAAATAAACATTATTTTGCATTTCAACCACATTTTGAACACATCAGCTCTTGGAAATCAGAACAAATAATGAGTCACAAATGAGTCAAAAATCACAGCTAATATAATGTTAATTTGTCACATTGGAAATGAAAGATTGAGTTACTTCATTGCACTGTGGAAAATACAGTAATATTGTGTACAGTGTGTTCTGTATGATGCAGATTTTAGCACATGTAGTAGATTGACTGAATCTACTAGACTGAACAGTAGTGTGTGTATGCTATTCTCAACATAGCCTTAGATTCTCCTCCAGATCACAAAACAACTGGAAATAATGTTTAATAAACATAATGCTTAATCAAAATCCTTCTCAAGCAGCATGATCACATTACATCCGTCATAAACGCACCTCAAACATGTTTGTGACAAACAAGTCCTTCATTGTTTCTGAGGGCAGAGCTGAATGAGAAACAGTCTCTGATGATAACGCAGCACTGTTCCATTACAGTATTTTCCATCTGCTGAATAATCAGAGAATAACGCAGAAACTCAGATCACGACAAACGGCTGGAGAATACAATCTAGGCCTGCACTATTCATTTTGTTTCTGAAAATAAATTTGATTTAAAATGCAATAAAAAAATAACACTCCAGGTTTGCTGTTCTTGTTTGTAGGGCTGCACAATTTGGCCCATTTGTTTGAATTATACAGCTATAAAATAATAATGCTTATTATTATTTTAATTATGATTATATATATACTGAGAAGAAAGCGAGAGAGAGTAATAATAATAATAATAATAATAATAATAATAATAATAATAATAATAATATAAAACCAAATAAGAAATGTATTAATAATATTAATATTATATCACTGTAAAATAAAAATAATCTTAATAAAATAAACATTTAAGAAAAATATATTATTATTATTATTAATAATAATAATAATAATAAGGCAGCCTTAATTAAATTTTTTTAATTGAATTTTTTTCAAATGTTAAAACATTGAGCTTAAATATATTTTTAGTATATAATAATAATCTTAAAGATAATCTTTACAATACTAATATTTATGGCTGTCTAATTTTTTAATCATTAAACCACTGAGCTTGTATATTTATTTCTTTAAATAAATCAATTCAGTGATTGCACAAAGCCATATCTCGATTTCAGCTTTTATCTTGATTAATTGTGAAGCTCAAATAGAATCTTTTTTCAGCTCGTCTCCTTTCTTTTCCTCCACTGAACTGTATTTGTTCTGATCTGAGAAAGAACCTTCATCAACAACACATTTAAAATCATCCTCAAACGGGCCACAAATCACAGTCAGACAGACTCGGCTCGGGTTTGACGTGATGTTCATCAGAGAATCACCTGATGCATCAGAAGAACAGATGGCCAGGGTCCAGGTGGAGCAGAGGACGCTGGGTAATTTAATATCCCATTACGCATGTCTGACACAAACGAAAACGACTGAGACACAGAAGGTCCTGCACTAACACAAGCTTCGGGATCTTTACGAAATGAGTCTCAGATCTTAAGGGTTCATCACTCAATATAACACTGAAAAAACTGATGTTCTTCTCACACAGTACTCTTGTTTTCTGAACATTCATAAATCAAGATGCATTTATTTGACATTTTTCTGTGAAACTGAACAAAATGAAACGAGTTTCTGATCTGCCAGTCAGCTCAGAAAAATAATCCAGTTTTCTTTTTGAATTAAGCTGATTTTGAATCTTGATTTAAGGATGATATTTGTTCTGGAAAACAAGATAAATATTGAGCAAGAACATTAAAATCAACATGAATTGTTTTAGATACTATTATAGTTTTTATTAATTTTCTGTTTTCATTTTAATTTTACTAAAAGTTGTAGTAAGTATGTTGTGTGGTTTTGTCATTTTTATTTATTTATTTGTTTATTTTTTTAAATATGAAATTTGAATACATTTCAATTTTAAATATTTATTTGATTTTGTTTGATTCGTTTTAGTACACCAAGTTAAACTAAATTAAAATGAAATAAAGTTATAGTTATTATTTATTTATTTTTTTTTACAATATTTATTTTTATTTTATTTAAGTAACAAAAAATATTTATGGTTTTTGTTTTGCTTGACTATAATAACCCTTATCATAACTCATCTGTCTTCATAATAAGATGTATTTCATAATAAAACATGATATTTCATATAAATTGTAAGATGGGATTTTCTACAAATTCTACAATGTCTAGAATTTCAGGTGGTGGGAAAATTCAAAGAATTGAAGTCATTTCAACAAGCTTTTGATGAAAAATGATGAACAATATATGCACTGATAAATCATTAAAACCCATTTAAAGAGCAAAAAGTGTCATTTTAATGTCCAATGTTGATTTGAATCGTCCTGAATCCCTGCTGAGATAATTTTATTATTATTACTAGTATTATATTTTCATAAATACTTCTCATTTTCTTTACTTTTTTAATAATAATAATCATAATACAATAATAATTACGATGAGTTTAGTCATATATGACTAGAGCTGAGTTGCAGTTACACCGTGAAACTAAACCAGAACAAAGACCTGATCCTAAACAAACAAACAGCATTAGTGTATTACGCGGTTAAAATATAACTATAAATCATTAGCTAACGAGTCAAGACTCGTTCATTCATGAGCATCTTTATTGCTTCAGCGTTCAGACAGCTAAAGCGTTTCCTCCAGCGGGACGCGCGTCTCTCTAATCGAGGAAAAATAATGTGCAATTTAGGCCCACATCATTTCCAGAGGTCAGCGTGAGGCTTTGAGAAATCACAGGTTTTATAGAAAATTGTTACATAAAAAAATCACTCAAGACTGACTACAATCACAGCTCTTCTTCCGCTCGCTCCCCACGCATGTAAATATAAAGCGGCCAGGGCTATTTTAGGGCTCTTTGTGAGTGTGTGAGTGTGAATCTGGCTTTTCGTAGAATACACAGAAACACAGCATTCACGGGAGTCTCAAGAATGATCTGAATGATCAGGGTCATAAATTGAGGATGAATCGGGGAGATGCTCGGACCGTCACGCGCTCAACTAAAGCAACAGAAGCAGGGTTTGTGTCTTCAGAATGAAGAGAGACGCATTCACACACACAAAGTGACATTTAAATATTCTGGAGTGGTTTGACACACTGTTATTTACTGCTCTCGTGTGTGCATATTCATAAACCATTCAGTTCCCTGTTATTGAAGCACTAAATGCTGAATCAACACATAATGAACCTGCATCTGATCAGAAAGCGTCATATTTCCTTCATAACCCATCAAAAATATCGCAGTCATGTGTCAATCCAACCAAGGCTTACATCCACAAAACATGGCATTATAATCAGGGTTAAAGAACTGACTCCATTTCAGTAAATGAGTGTGAATGTGAATTTAATTACCTGCAACACATCGGAAGTAATTTACTGAATTGCAAATCAAAGAAATGCAACACTCTTCCACTCTCGGCCCAACAATGTTAATTTGCAGTATTAAATATGATGAAACACCACTCTTGGTAAACCTGTTTTTAATGTTTTTAAAGTCTCTGCTGCTCACCGAGGCTGCATTTATTTAATAAAAACTACAGTAAAAATTGTGAAATATTATTAGAATTTAACATAGATGTTTTCTATGTGAATATCTGTTAAACTGTAATTTATTTCTGTGATTTTCAGCATCATTACTCCAGTCTTCAGTGTCACATGATCTTCAGAAATCATTCTAATATGCTGATTTGCTGCTCGAGAAACATTTCTGATTATTATCAATGCTGAAAACAGTTGTGCTGCACAATATTTTTGTGGAAACTGTGATGCATTTTATTTTTCAGGATTCACAGATGAATAGAAAGTTCAAAAGAACAGCATTTATTTGAAATAGAAATCTTTTATAACATTATAGATGTCTTAACTGTCACTTTTTTGATCAATTTAAAGTAATGCATTCCTGATGAATAAAACTATTAATACCTTTCAAAAAATTATTTCTGACCCCATACTTTTAAATTAAATACAATTTTTTATACAGTGTATGTAACATTTTAAATGTTGGTGTAGGGCAATAGCACATACAGTAAGTACAGTATAAAAACCATTAGGCCTATGGGATGTCCCCACTTTTCACAAAAACAAACATGCGTGTGTCTGTGTGTGTGTGTGAGTGTGTGTGTGTGTGTGTGTGTGTGTGTGAGTGTGTGTGTGTGTGTGTGTGTGTGTGTGTGTGTGTGTGTGTGTGTTTCCACCCCTCCACTCTCTCTGTGTCTAACAGGCGTTTAATAACAATGGTGGATGGGCTCTCAGCGGTAACACTCCGTCTCTCTCTGCTTCCCCGCCGTGTGCAGATGGTTCATTGTCTTCAGTTTCCGAAAACATTCCCAGTCCAACAGGACACAAAGTCCAGCTGCACGCTACTGCTGCTCTTTTAGCTGTGAGTGTGTGAGGTTCAGAGCGGGTTTCACTCACGTTAACACTGACGGATGAACGAAACCAGTCTCGTGATCTTCTGGACTGCACACTGAAAAATGGATTTACTTTGTAAACTGGATTTACTAGTAAATTTCATAAATAATTACAAAGAAATGGCAAATGAAAAAAAAAGAAAGCAGTTATTTTAAATAGTAAAAATATTTCACCATATTACTGTTTTTGCTGTATTTTGGATTAAAGGCTTGGTGAGCAGAAGAGAATTCTTTAAAAAAACATTAAAAAACTTACTGTTCCAAAATGTTTGACTGGTAGTACACACACACACACACACACACACACACACACACGCACACGTATGTATGTTTTTTAGTCCAGCAGAGGAAAATTGTGGGTATCTCATGTCTCATCACACATGTGATTTGAGAATAACATTTAATAACAGCTCACATTTACAGCACAGCAGAATCAGGCTGTTATTTTAGTATAATTATAGTTTTTAATAATATTTTGAATCAGTTTTTATTTTTATATTTTCCATTTTCATTTTCATTTCAGTTTAAGTTTTAGCTATTTTTTTGTCATTTTTAGTAGTTTTTATTTATATATTATATTAGTCTTTGTTCTGATCGGCTTTATTTAGTACTATTATAGTTTTATATATATATATATATATATATATATATAGTTATAGTTATAGTTATAGTTATTTTATTTATTTATTTTTATTTCTATTATAGTTAAACTAAAATGAGAAATTTTACCTTGGCAACGAGCTGAAATAAAACGTTTTTAATATTTTAAAATAAAACACAGTTAATGTTTATTTTATTCCGGGTAATAAAAAAGTTAATTTTTTTGGTTGACTTTAATGTTACTTAATTCAGTTCAATTCAATTCAAGTGTATTTGTATAGCGCTTTTCACGATGCAAATCGTTGCAAAGCAGTTTTACAAAAAATGTAAGTTTCTACATTATATTTAGTAATAGCTATATCACCATGAATCAAGTCAAGTCACCGTTGATCATCTTGAATCAAGTCACATCTCTGCTGATCTTCCAGAGTCTCGTCAAGTCACAGCTGATCATCCAGAGCCTTGTGATGTCCTGTCCGTCACACCCAGATATTCAAGGTCAGTCCTTCGTTATCCCAGTCTGGTATCCAGTGTGAGGGATGCACCGCGGGTGTCTGCACGTGCAGCTGGTATCCCCAAACCCACTCACTCTAACCCTTCTGTTCCTGTCTGAAGCTCTTCCTATGATGGGGATCGCTTTATGTTGCGTCTGGGCTGCGTACACCACCACAGAACTGCCCGAGGTGGCGATGTCCACTGTGATGTCTCCAGAGGTGGTGGCACATGCTGCAGAACCTTCTCTGCTCCTTGTATGGTGGTGGCGTCCAGCAATGTACTCTCAGCCTGTCGTGTTGCAGTTAAGGAGACTGTTACTGCTGTAGAACCTCCAGAGGTGTCAGCGGTATCCACTCATGAACCCTCGTCCTGTCCAGTCACGGCTATGGAGGCCTGTGAACTCTTGCCTTGCTTTGAACTGGCCAATGAGGTCATCTCCGAACTCTCGTCTGGTTCTGAATCAGCCTTGGAAGCTGATTGTGAACTGTCTGTTGGTTTGAATTCTGCAGTCAAATCTGCTTATGAACTGTTTTCCTGTTTTCTTAGTCTTCTAATTTAGTCTTCTTGTCCAGTTCCAGTCACTGAGTCATATTTTGAACTGCCTGTCTGTCCAGTTTTGATCAGGGAGTTTGCTTATGGACTGTCTGCCCACTCAGTTGCCACCAGGGAAAATATTGATGGACTTCCTATGTTCCCTGTCTCAGTCCTTGAGTCCATATATGCTCTCTCTGTTTCTTGTGTCTCAGTTTTCCCTAGGTCCCAGATTCTACTAAGGGTTCCTGCTCCGCCCTGGTGCTCTGCTCTGCCGGCTTTGCCTCAGTTCCCGGTCTCTTCACTTCCTCATGGGCCTGGCCCTCCGTCCCTCCCCCTGTTCCGCCTCCGCTCCACCACCCTCCTGTATTGTACTATCTGGGGAGCGTCTGGAAGCCGCTCCTTGGGAGGGAGGGAGGGGGCTCTGTCATGAATCCGGTTCGTCGTCTTCCGTCCATTCGCCATCAGAGGTTGCCCTTCCATCATATTGACTCTCGCACCACACAGACTGTTGCACGTCACACTGGACTGCATTTCCCATCATCCATTGCACTGATCACACAGTTGTCACCAATCACACGCTCACCTGGGAGCTATTACACACTCTATTTAATACCCACTCAGATCCTGTTCAGATCGGCGAGTATTGTCTAGCGTTTAGCACTCTCCTAGTGTTAGCTACTGTACCAAGCCATTCCGTGTTTGTTTTCTGTCTAGTCTCTAGTATTGTTCTGCGTTTATCATCTCTCCAAGTGATAGCTGCTTTATGGAGTCTTTTCCTGTCTTAGTTTATAGTTTATAGTTTATAGTTTATAGTTTATAGTTTATAGTTTATAGTTTATAGTTTATAGTTCCTAGTTCTAGTCTTAGTCTAGTCTCGTTGTGTTTCCAGATTTCCTAGTTCCTGATTCTTGCCCATGTATTTTGGATTAACCCTTTGCTTGCTATTTCGGACTGTGTTTGCTCCTCGCCTGGACTTTTGCTCACGTTATCGGATTACCCCTTTTGTCAAGCCCTCTGGATATTGTCTGCCAATCAAAGACCCATGCTTGCCCTAGGATTACTCCTCTGTCTTGCCTGTGCCACACCTGTTTGTTGTTGTTCGACCCTGCCTGTGTTTTGACCATGTTTCATAATAAAAGCTTGCACTTCGATCCGCACGTCTCACGTCTCGTTCGCCCCATTACAATATGGCAGAAATATACAGTAAGCAGCCAGAGACTCACCGTGCCTTCAAAATAATCCAACTGAGGTGCGTAGACCAAAAACATTTCCCAAAAAGTAAAAGCTTGAAGAAGGTCTGCACACTGTCAAACATCAAAAGAATCACAAGCGAGATGAAAGCATGTAGAGCAATTTACTGGATTAAAACAAGGCAAACGTATCGGTCACATGTTGACCTTTTTCAATGCCATGCTTTTTTTTTTTTTTTTTTTCAATGCCATGCTGACAATAGAGCCATCTTAATTTGAGAAATCACATGATGATTTAAGAGATCACATGATCAATCAGACCACACACTGATCTAAAAAAAAAATAAATAAATAAAAAAAAAAATAAATAAATAAAAAATGTACATTGTGTAATTAAATTTTTTTTTTTAATTTTTTTATATTTAATTAATTTTTTTTTTTTTTGGATCAGTGTGTCTGATTGATCATGTGATCTCTTAAATCACAATGTGATTTTTCAAATTAAGATGGCTCCTAGAACTATACAGTAAAAATCAAGCAGTTAGTTAATGTCATGTAATCAAACAGACAGTGAACACTATTAACAGCAATGATTATATGTTGCGAACAAACTTATAGCAAAATTTGGTAGTTTTGGATGTTGTCTGAGGGTTGGCGTCATCTGAGGTCTTCTGGGGGGTTGGCTTAACTATAATAACCTTGGCTCAGATGCAAATGAGGTGGAGCTGCTCTCTCTCAGTTCCTGTTCATTAATTCTCTGGAGGAGCGTTTTATCACAGCGCTCATCATAAACCAATCTGCTCCTCAACAATCACTCCATCACTTCAGAGAGCTGCTCTTAGAGCAGAGGATGAAGAGACGCCAGTCAGAGAAACTCCCGTCAGCTGGTTGTTATTCGAGAGCGGTTTGATCAGACTTCAGATCGACATGCTGGAGTTAGGTATGCATCGATCCGATACTCATGATCGGTATCGGCTCCGATACTGGCGTTGAGACGAGACCAATCCAAAACCGATATTGTGCGTATAGTATTCTGTGTTATTGTTAAGCCCCACAAAAGCACAAAAACATTATAAAGCACCATAAAGTCCAAGTGTTCTGAAGCCGTTCCATAGTTTAATGTGAGGTACAGATGAATATTTAAGTCCTTAAATTCAAGTTCATGTAAACTCTTCTCTCCGCTGCGTCTGTCTGTCATGATCCATTCAGAATTCAAACTGTGTCATGTTCAGTTACGACAGTCAAGACGATTAAAATCTCTCCAAGAGCGCACAATAACTAAAATTTAAAACTGTTAAAAGAAAAGGCTCAATAAACCATCACACAGATTTAATAACATCTCTATCCTTTGTGCTGTGAACTTCTCTATCCGGAGCTGCGCTGTGATCATTTGTGCCGCTCTCTAGTGGAGCTTTTCGCAATGAAAGATTATTTATAGCGTTATATTGTTCTGTCCTATCAAGGCTATTAATAATCTAAAGTATAGCACAGTAAGATAGGACTCTTCTATCATATGTTGCTGCCTTCATTACTGTGCTATAGGCTACATTTAAAAGAAATGTCTTGTATAATGTTTAATACATTTACTTGTTTTCATTAATGTATTTAACAACAATACAAAGAGCAATGTGTAACATTTTACACATACTCATTTTTATTTGTTCCCCACTAAATAATGTTATGTTTAGATTTTATAAGATTGTACACTCATGATTTTTCTAGAATAACTTTTGCTGCTAAATTATCCTCTAACCTAGTATTTTGTCATAGATTATGAACGGGCCTGTTCACACCTGGTCATTTCATGATCGGATCTCTATCTGATTTGTTCAAATGTTTCCATTTACACTTGGCCACAGTCGCAAAACAGATATAAATCCAATCTTCAATTCTCGCGCTATATTTAAATGTAACGTGTAAGTTCACGTCAAAGAAATCAAAAGATTTGCGTTGCATTTTATTAATTATCAGCTCATTTCAAGATCAACGACCGCAGTAGGAGAGCGCGCGGCATCAGCGCTGGAAAGATAAGTTTGTCTTACTGCTTTTAATGAAGATGAGTGTGTTGACCATCTGCTCGTCGGCTTGCTCAAGAGATGCTCAGCTACTCGTCATATATAGTCATATATAGCCTATAACACGGTCTCACACGTTTATTATTTTTTACATTTTGGGAGAAGTAAAATTTACATATGTGGTTTCAACACACAGATGCATTTAGACATGTCCAGTTTCGTCTGGAACGCGGCCCAGAACACCTCCTGAAGTGGATTTATATTACAAAACGCATGAAGTGACCAGGTGTAAACAGCCCCTATATATTCCTTCATGTTATTTTTCATTAAAATGAAGTTGTCTAGTACATTGTGTTTAACACACAAAAGAGTGACACATAAGTATAGAAATTCTACATTGATTAAAAAAACAAAAAAAACTGCGCTGGTATCGGATCGGATCGGATCGGAATTGGCCGATACTCAGAATTTTCTGGATCGGATCGGATCTGAAAAAATGGTATCGTTGCATGATCCCTAACTGGAGTTACAGTCTTAGGCGTTTCCACCGATACGCTTCAGCGAGGGGCTCTTATGTTCCTGCACCGAGAGCGAAGGGTCGCCATCTGTCTGGCCTCCACAGGAGAGAGAGTGTGTGTGTGTGTGTGTGTATGAGAGAGAGAGAGAGAGATCAGAGCCAATCAGATCTTCTGGAATCGACAAACAAACAATCATTAAGGGCTTATAAAGCTGGAGAGCTGCTAAACACCTGATCGTTCCCAGAGAGGATCTGTGAACACATTCAGAGCTGTTCCTACACAAATCCATCAGGCCTCCGAGACCAGACTTCAGCTGTTCTGTGAGGTTTTGCAGGAAACTCGTCGCACAGAAACCGAGAAACTTTCGGATGCCAGAACGAGAGAAATCCAAACACACACGCGTGTGCAAACGCTCGGCTAACACATTACATAATTCACTCATTCACACACAAATGAAGAGTCTGTCATCATTTACTGATCTTTATGTTGTTACCTTCTTTCTTCTGTTGAACACAAAAGGAGATATGAGACCATGGACCACAAAACCAGTCATAAGAGTCAATTTTTAGAAATAGATAATCTTTCCATTGATGTATGGTTTGTTGGACAATATTTGTCTGAGATACAACTATTTGAAAATCTGGAATCTGAGGGAGCAAAAAAATCTAAATATTGAGAAAATCTCCTTTAAAGTTGTTCAAATGAAGTCATTAGCAATGCATATTACTAATCAAAAATGAGGTTTTGATATATTTATGGTAGGAAATTTATAAAATATCTTCATAGAACATGATCTTTACTTAATATCCTAATGATTTTTGGCATAAAAGAAAAACTGATCATTTTGACCCATACAATGTATTGTTGGCTATTGCTACAAATATAGCTGTGCTGCTTATGACTGCTTTTGTGCTGCAGGGACACATATATTAAAGAATGTTGGTCACCAAACAGAACAGGACAAAATAATACAATGCAAGTCAATGGGAACTGAAACTAAATGAGCAACGACTCTCACTTTTAAGCTCATAACACACACATGTACATGAACGCAAACACTTCTACATACATAAACTCAATTTCATGCATTATTGCATCTCATAATGTATCAGACTGCAATTCAGAACGCAACAAAAGCAAGGTCCCTGATATATTTGTGACGGCTCCGGGAAGCTACTTCACTCATGCAAGACCAACTGCTGTCTACACGAACGGGGAAATACTCAAATCACAATAAATGGCTGGACAAACTCACATTTCAATAACATATTTCAAATCAGCAATAAAATCTGACATGACCTGCCTCTTAAATGTTGTTTTTATTCTGAAATAGCAATAAAAACATGTATTTCACATTTCAATAACATATTTTACGTCATACTTTTTACAGTGTAAAAAAAAATTAAATAATGTATTTCAAATTTGCAACAAAACCCGATATGAACTACATTGAAATGTCAACTATATGCTTTTTTTTTGCATTATTTAAGTGTACATTTAAGAGGAAGTTCATGTCAGATTTTATTGCTGATTTGAAATGCAGCATTGAATTTTATTCAATACTATATTTTATATTTCAATAACATAGCCTATTTCTTACCAACAATAAAATCTGACATGATCTGCCTCATAAATGTACTGTAGCATTTAATATCAGCAATTAAAATTTGACATGAACTGCCACATTAATGTAGTTTTTACACTCAAATAGTGCAAAAAAAAGCATATATTTGACATTTCAATGTACTTCATATTAGTAATAAAGCTGGATATGAGCTCTCTCATAAATGTTTTTTTATTTCATTCATAGCAATACGAGTGAACCGTCTTGGTACATTTCCAGTCTTTGACAAATCATGCAGTGCACTCTCAGTGTTGCCTCAATTTCAAATGGCATTTTTGTAGACATTAGCCGTTCATAGACTTGCAAAAAGTATGTTTCAGGCCTAAACGTGCATTATGTGCCGTTACATCTCAGAAAATGTCCTTTAAACTGTTGCTTTGTCATGACAATAGTAGGAAACTGTCTAAATGTCAAGCTAATGCCTGCTTTAGTGCACCTTTCAGCAATGCAACATGTACTTACATCATAAACCAACAGAGTTATTTTGAAACACTTGAAATCAAAATTGTGCTAGCTTGTGTAGAGTTTGTATATAGAGGCAGTATATTATTTGTACGGTGCATATTCTCTCCTGCCATTTACAGAAATGAACAAGCAATATCTAGTTGATTGTGCATTTCAAATAAGCATAAAGTTGTTTTCCAGACCCTTCACCCTCTCTGTTTACAGTGTTTTTCAGCTGCTTACACACAAAATCTTTCCTCGTCACACAGTTTCTGAAAGCTGTCACTCAAACAGCAGAAGCACACACCAAACCTACAAAACCAGACACTGATTCTCAGCCTTTTCAATTTCATAAAACACTTTTTGCAAAACACAACACACAGTTCTCTACGTAACACACACAAATCTAACAGGAATTAATATTATGGCAAAGGTGTTTGCAAATGTTTGCTTTTGAGATGTGTTTGTGATATTTTGAATGCATTGCTTCATTTTGAAAGAAATGTGAGGCATTTTGCATATTGTGTGCAATTCTTGGATTTGTGTGTGAAGTTTTGAAAAAAGAGGCAAAGTTTCAAAAATGTGTGCAAGCAGCTGAAACACCGGTGGAACGATATGCAAACATCCACAAGACCTGCTGAGACCATCACAGCTGTTAAGAATCATGTGCATTTCTGCTCTACACTGTAAAAAAATTAATCTGTAAAATAACAGCTCATTACACACAACATTACCCATTAATGTTACAGGCATTTCTGTTTACTCTAAAACACAATGCAATGAAGTGTAAAATTCAAAATACTGGTAAAACACCTTTAAAAAAAATAAATACGGAACAATTCCTTCAAATTATACAGTATATTGTGCCCTATTTTTGCTTTTATGGCAATTATGGCTTTTATGGCAAACTGCTTGGGATGTTGTAAGCCCAGCAGATCTCAGATCAGGCCTCCGTCTGAACATCGTCCTGCAAAAGCGCAGCTTTAACCTTGAGACTGATCTGAAGTCCTGCTGACAGACACACAAAAGCCTGAAGAATGAAATCATCTAACACACTTCTCCTAGCTGATGATATGTAGTATTTCCATTTCACTTAACGCCGCTTTCATACGGCCGCTCACAATAGAGATTTCTCCTTTACATGCCAGTAGAGACTCTCCTTCTTTATCATGGTATAAAAGGCTTTTGTCGTTTGCCTTTGAGACACCCTTGGAAGATCGTGTGAATGCAAATTCTGGAGGGCATCATTAATACGAGTTAAATTAGAGCTGGATTATGTTTGAAGCTAATAATAAGCGTAATTGCGGTGCTGCTTTTAAAGACGCGTGATGATGACAGTGAGAAGACACAGTTCACAAATATTATGCATACAAACATTACAGAACAGTATAGATGGCATTAGATTCGTAAGTTAAAATGAATTATAAAGGACATCTGTGAGTTTATGTATACTGATCTGGATATGTGCATCGATTTATTATTAATTAATGTTATTTATGAATTTCTGTGACATTTGGATAAGGATTTTTTTTTTTTTTAAATCATTCAAATCCAGACTTATTTTTATTATTATAATTATTATTATTATTATTTTTAAACTGTTTTGAAGGAGTTCACTTGTGTTCTGGAGGCTTTTTGAGATGCTACAACTCAACCAACCATTGCATTTTAATAAAAATGTGTGATTTTGTACAGAAATGCACGTGTTTTTGGCATTTAAATTCCTTGAGAAAACTAATTACAAGTATTTCAGCAGAACCCATTAACATTTCATTTAGCAAATGCTTTTATCTAAAGCAACTAACAAGTGCAGAACATCACAAGCCATCATAACATTATGAGAATCATAAAATCTTTCGAGTCGAGTGCATCCAAACTTTCATATGAAACGGTGTCTGTCAGAAACACAGAATGACCTCAGATGAACTGAACTATAAGCAGGCTAAATGTGCTCAACAAACCACAAACATCTGAACACATGAGTTATTATTTAACCACCAAACCACTGAGCAAGACTCAAACCTTCCACAATCAACCATTCCTATTAATAATTTATGAATAATTAAGGAATTCACAGTAATTCACATCATCATCATCATCACCGCTGCAGACTCACACACTGAGCTGATGTTTTTCACAAGACAAATACTGAACATCTGAATCCAAATAATGCAATAATTCTATTGCAATAATGCTATTATTACAAGCGACAGCATCATAATTTGATACCATGGTACTGAATGATCGCCATTTTTATAGACCATGGCCTTTATGGTAGCCTACTGTAAAGTACTACACAATAACATGGCATTACCATCATGCATGCATGTCAAAAACATGGTATTATCATGGTACTTTTTCCCACTTTTCTTGTAAATGACAATGGCAATAAATTAATCCAACTTCCAATTTTATAATTTAATATAGTGTGAAAAGCACAAATTTAAATCTGAATGCACATTAAACAGCTCCTGTATTGTCATTAATAATAATCAGATTAATTAGTTTATTCAAAATTCTCAATCTGAGAAAAACTCTATATGTACCTGGATTACCGTATTCACATTTACAAGATTTACAACATTAAAAATAGTACACCTGAAAAATAGTTAATCATCAGAATAGTAATGCAGTATCTCTCTCTCTCTCTCTCTCTCTCTCTCACACACACACACACACACACAGGTTGCGCAGCGAACCAAACACACACACACACACACACACACATATCAAACACGCCGTAAAACCCGATCAATCCCGATCAGACCCGATCTCGATGGATCGATCAGACCCGATCAGACCCGGTGGTCTTACCGTTAATGGCTGATGTCAGTCAGAGGTGAGTTCATGAGCTCATCCTCCTCCAGGAACCGCGTCCAGCTCACAAAGCTTCACACAGCGCCGAGAAACTTCATCATCTTCATCATCATCATCATCTTCTTCATCATCATCGGGCGAAAAATCCAAACCGAGCCGGCTCCGGTAACCGGAACGCGTGTATGTGCGCAGGAAACGCGCGAGTGTTTGTGTTCCTCTCTTCCTCTCCTGCTCTTCCTCACTCTCTCTTTCACCTCACACACACACACACACTCACTCTCTCTCTCTCTCACACACACACACACACACACACCGTTCTTCATCAAGGCGGGGTCTTGAGTCGCCCAAACCAATGACACAAACCACACACACACACACACATTTGTTTCTGTGAATTGTGGTACTTTCCATAGACTTTATACTTATACATTACTTTTATACTGACCAAATGATATTTTCTATCCCCTGACCCTAAACCTACCCCTTACAGAAAACCTGTTTGCATTCTTACACTTTCAGATTAACATCATTTACTATTTTTAATCTTTTTTTTTCTGCTGTGGGGACCACAGGCCGCTCCCCACAATGTCAAAAATGTCAGGTTTTACTATCCTTATGGAGACATTTGGTCCCTCACACATTACATTGTTTACAGCATGGCTTGGGCTGATGGGGGACACACACACACACACACACACACACACACACTCACAAACAAACAAACACACACACACACACATACACACACACACACTCACAAACAAACAAACAAACACACACACACACATGCATGCACACTCACACAGACACACACACACACACACACACTCACAAACACACACACACACATGCATGCACACTCACACAGACACACACACACACACACACAAACACACACACACTCACACACACACACACACATACACACACACACACACACACACACACTCACAAACACACACACACACATGCATGCACACTCACACAGACACACACACATACACACACACTCACAAACACACACACACACACACACACACACACACTCACAAACAAACACTCACACAGACACACACACACACATACACATACACATACACACACACACACTCACAAACAAACACACACACACACACCTCATATCTGCATAATAAATCATAAATGCAAACTAAGAGTAAACTGCCTCACACTTTGCATTGTCTGTATAATCTGCATGCATTTGTGCGCATAAGCATATGTTGTTATTTTTAAAAAGACAAAAGATCTTCTAAAAATATAAATATATATCAAACTAGTTTAAACTACAGATTCTAACATCAATGAAATATGCATAGTATCATTTTAGTATCACTGAAATACTAATATAGTTTTAATTAATATTTCGAATTAATTTTTATTTTCATATTTTGTGTGTTTATTGTCATTTTTAGTTTTTGTTTTTAATATGTCTTATAGCTTTTATTCATTTTTATGTCATTTTTAGTTAAGTACATCAAGATAAAGTTCAATTTTAGTTAAAAATTATTCCAGTTTATTTTATTTTTTAAGCCTTTAGTTTTTATTTTAGTTATAGTTAGCTATAATTACCCTGCATACGTGAACGTGTCACTGCGATACTGGTTTAGTGATCGTTATATTTGATCAGTATTATTTGTAGAGAGCAGATTTGGTTCTCTAAATGGATCATTTAAATGTGTCAGATGAGCGGGAGTATATATATATATATATATATATTATAAGCTCAACTACAGTTGACATGAATTATTCACAGATGTCTTCTGTCTTGTAAATGTTTAATGAAGACAGCCGTCAGATTAATCCATATCTGTATTCCTCTGGGCGTCTTAAATACGGATCTCATAGAGTCTACGGAGAATCATGACAACAGCTCAATGATCCTCATCACTGGACAAACTAGCTCTGAATGAATTCACATCATTTAATGGAAGCTTTAAAGGCCATATTTTCAGATTTTCTGCGTTGCAAGATACTAAAGAAAACAAAGCATCCCTACGGACCACTTTTGATGAGTTAACATGTTTCAGCGGTTTAGTCCAGGACTAATGAAACTTTACTATGAAGTTTAGCTGTGAGAAAACTGCAAAAAGTGATGTTCTCATTCAGTATTTTGGTCTTGTTTTCCAGCACAAATATCTAAATCAAGATGCATTTACTTGAGAAGCAAAAGTAATGCAAAAATATGCATCTAAATTGAGTTTATGCCTAACAAGAAAAATATGTGCAAATGGGGTCTTAATTCAAAAGGAAACATGATTTTTTTTTTTTTTTAGATGTTAGTTCTTGTTTTAAGCATAAACTCATTTTATTTAGATGCATTTAGATGCTTCTCAAGTAAATGCAGATTTAAGGATGATTAGGTATTTGTTCTGGAAAACAAGTCAAAAACATTTGAACAAGAAGCATTTTGTGCAATGAAGAACCTCACACCCAGACATTTATGAGGAGATCTTTACTGATGTTCACATGAACCTTGTGTTTGAGGATTCTGTCAGATATTTATTTATTCTAGCTGAAAGCTTCATCTATCAATCTGCCAATGAATTATTGAACACTTTTGTTCTCGAGAGTGTTTTTCTCATGTGGTTCGGCTCTGCAGCTCAGAGACTTTTATGTCAAATTTACACCGGCTCAGAAGCGCTTCTGAAGCGGCATTTAGACGTCTTTACTCAGACTGTTTAAAGCTGCTTAGAGGCGGCATAAATGCATTTCCACAGTAATCAGAATTGAATACTTTGATATAGGAGCTGAGGTGGGTCAGAGCAGGCTTAACTCTGTCTTGTTTTTAATGTGGCATTTATTACATCTTTGAGCAGGCACAGAGCAGCCTTAACTCAGCTGTGTAAAGATGCCTTTAGATTCACTTTTCAAACATGCGATGTATTATTCAGCTCCATTCACACCGAAGACATCTCGCCTCTGTCCAGAGCTGCTCATTTGCATATTAATGAGAAGGAAGGGGAGGGGCTTTGGCAGCTGTTGACCAAGACTAACAAATAGTGTCTTAGTTTAAATTACACTGAACAAATGTATAGACAGAGAACGTGTCTTTTCTTCTGCTGGACATGTGAATGAGAATAATTACTGTACCAACAAGAACCGGCTCTCATGCAAACAGGAGGCTCACCACGAATCAATTCTGCTAATTATGTTTGTAATTTAGAGGCTAATGACATGCTCGTGAGCTGGAAGATTGCGTCTGTGAGTCTCTCTTCAGGTCGAGAGCTGAAGTCAAACTCACGCTTTCATCTCTGAGCAATAACAGATGAAACATGTTCTGATGTAAAAATTAAAAAGTGAACATTTAAATGCAGAGATACTGTAAGACTGAAGACATTTATGTTAAGACATGTCTGAGATGATGTTAATGTTTAATTAGAATGAATTAGGTCACGAGCTATATTGTTTGCTGTAGCTTTTATGAATCATCTAAATTGAGTGTTTTAATGTTTTTGAAAGAAAGCTCTTCTGCTCACCAAGGCTGCATTTATTTGATCAAAAATACAGTAAAAATTGTGAAAAAGTATTGTGGTTTAAAATAACTGTTTTCTTGGTGAATATGTTGCAAAATGTAATTTATTTCTGTGATTGAAACTGAATTTTCAGCATCATTACTACAGTTTTCAGTGTCACATTTATTATAAATGTATTATCGTCAGTGTGAAAAGAGGTTGTTATTTTTGTTAACTAAAACTAAAAAATTATACATTCAAAGCAACCATTAACAGAAATGACATAAAATATAAAAATATGCTTTGTAAATATTTTTATAAAAATTATTATTAAGAATTTCTATAAATATTTTTTAGCTATTTGCCAAAGCAACATTTCTCTTTTTGTTTAGTTTTAATAAAGTACTAAAATAACTTACACTAAATAAAGTAAAACAAAAATATACAAAATTAAATAAATAAATAAATAATAATAATAATTACAAAAACAAATGAATTACTAAAACTTTAACTTAAAATTAAAATGAAAAGTGATAAAATAAAAGAATTAATTCAAAACCAAAAACTATAATAGTTTATCAATGATAGTAAATTATTCTGCTTATTTATTTTATTTTTATTTTTTTTGATGAATAAAAAGTTCAAAGGAAGAAATATTTATTTATTTATTTAATTAATCGATTTAATGCATGCTTGTTGAAATTAAACACGCATTAACATGTGTTGCATCAGGTTTGATGTTGAATAAGGTTTCAGAGATTCAATAAAAGGAAATATTATTAGTGTACAACAACCGTGGCTCTATTCCTCACAGAAAGATATGCTTTGGCTCAGTTTTCTGGTCCAAGTCACCAATTATTTTCACTGTATGTAAAACAGCTTATTTTTTACCTTAAATTTCTCCTTTTGAGTTTTATTGGAAAAGAAAAACAGGTTCAGAACAGGTATGTGATGGCAGAATTTTAATTGAAGGATGAACTATTCTTGTAAACACGATCATTTATTAGTACAGTGATTATCAGCGTAATGAACTTGTTAAACGAGGTGAAAGTAATGCAGAGGAAATGATGATGATGATGAGTGTTTTGTTGTTGTTCTGCTGTGTTTGACTGTAATGAATCGGAGAGCCATCGTGTCAGAAATCATACACTGCTTTTATCTATCAGTGATGATTTCCAGCAGATGTTAACGGCCTTGTCTCATTAGCACACTCCTGAAACACTGATAATTGTGTGTTTACACTCTGGTGTGTGTGTCCTGTGGGACGTTTATTAAGAGCCTGATCATGAAACACGGAGACTGTAGCTGGGATTTGATCATCTTTGCTCTGATTGAGTCGTGCTGCAGGTCATTAGGGGAGTATTTGTTAGTCTCATTAATATGCAAATGAGCGGCTGTGACAGGCATTCAGTGACGGCGTGTAGCTGAAGTGATTCTGCGTGTCTTATCTGTGTTTAGCCACTGAATCAAACATGTAAGCGTGTGTCAGGAAGCGTTACGGTGATACACACATTAACAATGTGTGTGTGTGTGTGTGTGTGAGAGAGAGAGAAAGCATCGTGTTTAACCATATTCAGTCTTTTGCATAAAGGAGAAAAAATATCTCATGCACAAAAATCTACTGATTTTATTTCTTGTTCCTAAATAATAATTTAGATCTGAAGTGTTTTCCATCATGCGCTCTGTCTCATCATCAGAATATCATATTTGATGAGTTAATCACTAAAGCACCACTGAAGAGCTTTAATCCAGTTTAGCATAAAAGAGATACTATTATAGTTTTTTATTAATATTTTGAATTAGATTTTATTTTTATATATATTTGACTTAAAATTCTAGTAATTTAGTAATAAAATTGAGCTGTTCTTAATATTCTCACCATGTCAGACTACGTGAGCCATAAAAGCCTGATGCATCAAATATGATCATAATATCAGACACAGATTATTCCTCACATGCAACAAAAAACACAAATGCAAACTTCTTCAAGTAAACTTTTTCATTCGTAGCTTTGATCAGGGTTCGATTTTAAATCTGTCATATGTTCTCAGATGTTCAGACCAAGCATGCTTCTGTGTGGCTCAATGTGAAGTTTCTTCTCTGTGTTGAAGGTCAGAGATTCAGATCTTGGACTGTTTGACCTGAACTGAGCTTCGTTTGACCGCAGGAGATACGATCGAACACTGAGATCATCCACTCATTGGATTGTGCTCCTGAATGAGCGTGACAGATAAAGCCGGTGGTTTGAGGGTCTCTGTTTATCTCTGTTATGGTGTCTGTTCTTCAGTGTGCGGCCGGCCTGCGCGGGCCAGATAACAAGGTCATGTGACCAGAGCAGAAAATAATGAAGGACAATAAGAGCCGTAACGACATCATTATCACCCGCCTGCAATGACACACATTTGGAGAAAGTGGAATCGCCCTCATAATCATTTTCTTTGAGACTTTCTCCGGGTGGGACGGTGCGCTTCATCTTTATGAGGCGAGAGAAAAGAGAGACGTTTACATCACGCTTCACAGAGCAGAAGAAGATCCACTGCGTCTGCAGTATGTACTCCGTGCAGTATGCATGCATGCTATATACTGAAATCATCAAATGTCATGCAAAATTCAGAATTAGCTTCCTTTTCATTGCACACAATTTTCACACATTTTCAAAACTTCACACACAAATCCAAGAATTGCACACAGAATGCAAAATGCCTCGCATCTCTATAAATACCTCAAAATGTCACAAACACATCTCAAAAGCAAACATTTGCAAACACTTTTGCCATAATATTAACTCCTGAACACTGAATTGTCGTATTTAAAGCACGCTGATTACACTGAATTGTTTCACAATTAGCCAATTTATGCTGATCCTAAGGAATTCAAATTAAAACATTGTGAATATATAATTATTTAAATCAAATTAAACTGAACTGGAATTTGAATTGGAATGAAAGGATGAAGAATTTACTGAGTTGTAATACAAAGAAATGTATCTTAATGTATCTGTCTGTGAGGCATATAAACTTTTAAAGTCGTAAAAGATAAAAAAAAAACAAATATTCTACATTTGTACAGTACATTTAAATTAAAGTTGCTATTCTGTGTCTTATTTTTTATCTGAATTTAAAATCTCCTCCTTCACTCAATATTTGGTCAGACAGCCAAAAGGGAAGATATTTTATAATAATTTAATTAAAAATAAAAATGATTTTTTATTAATTTTTTTGATAATGTATGTGATGCAAGCAATATATACATTTCAAATACTTAATTTCATTATACTATATGTTTTACCAGTGACATCTGTAAGGACTGTTAGTGTGAAAAATAATATTTTAGATGAGAAGCAAACTAGTGTAAGATGTTGCAAAACTTGTTTTAAGAATATATCATGATTCAAGTTAACATTTCTAACCTCACTGGCAAACAGTTTTGATTTATGCAAACTGAATATCTAATTTTGCATAAAAATAAATGCATTTTGTTTTAAGGATGTTCATTTACTGGAAAAGACAAAATGATTTTTTCAGTGGAGGCTCCTGAAACATCTACACAAAACAAGAAAAGTGACATGGAAAAAACATGAACTTGTTTTTGTTGTTTGTTTTTTTAAAACATAATTTTAGGTTAAAAATGTAAAAAAGAAATTGTAAAAATGTTAAAATTTTAGGTCCTGTAACTAAATTGTATTTATTTAATTTAATTTAATTTAATTTAATTTAATTTAATTTAATTTGTTTGTTTGTCTGTTTGTTTGTTTGTTTATTATTTATTTATTTATTTATTTATTTATTTGTTTGTTTGTTTGTTTGTTTATTTATTTATTTAATTTAATTTAATTTAATTTAATTTGTTTGTTTGTTTATTTATTATTTGTTTGTTTGTTTGTTTATTTATTATTTATTTATTTAATTTAATTTAATTTATTTAATTTAATTTAATTTATTTAATTTAATTTAATTTAATTTAATTTAATTTAATTTAATTTAATTTAATTTGTTTATTTTTATTTTATTTTATTTTATTTTATTTTATAATTATTATTTTTATTATTACTTCTTTTAAATTTGCTATTTACATCAATAGTCTCGATAAACGCGTTCTAAAAGTAAGTATAAATAAAGTAGGTAAAAATCATAATAAAGTTGATGAAAACTGACAAATCGAAGATGAGATATTAGCTATTGGTATATGTAATTTGTGCCTTACACACAGGTGAATGCTGGGAAACGTCTGCAGACGATCTGATGAGAGCAGCGTCAGAACGAGTCCGAGACACAGAGAAAGGATCGGGACGCTTTCTGCCCCATTTTCTGACTGTTTGCCTGAAGGATGGCAGTCACACGCCGCCCAGAGTGATTCAACCTACTTTACAAACCAGCATCACTGCGCAGACAAACACAGTCACTGCTTCAACAGAGAAAAACACTAACCAAACCGTGAGTGTAAAACACAGCCATACCAGACAGAAGGACTTAAATGTGACCCTGGACCACAAAACCAGTCATAAGGGTCAATTTTGTGAAATTGAGATTTATACATCATTTGAAAGCTTTCCTGACCTAATTAATGAGTGTCCATGGTAATTAACAAGTGGCTGGAAAATGAGAGCAAAGGAAAAGAAACTAACCTGAACAGAAGTGTGACAGACTGGAGATGATCTGACATGAATGTGAGAATATTCTGGAATATCTGATCTGAGGAACGCTCTGGGAAATGAGTGGAAAATCACCAAAACCATTGTGTTGTGAACTCACCGTGACCCCAAGAATCTGAGGAGAAAACAGTGTTTGAGTTCTGACTTATTCAGTCAAACATCATCACACGACTGATTATATTCACACAAATCAGCTTTAATATGAATGTTAAGATACAGAGTCACGTGTCTTATCAGGGTGAACGTTCTGGAATATCATCATCATCATCATTTCATTAGGTTTGAGCTTCGATTGACCGCCTGGAAGCTCATTATTCTGATGTGTGTGTGTGTGTGTGTGACAAGAAATTACTTCTCTGACCAATATATTCATCAGTTATCACTGGAGAACAAGCTAATAAAAGCTTCACAAAACACAGACTCATTTCCAGTGTGTCTGTGTGTGTGTGTGTGTGTGTGTGTGTGTGTGTGTGTGTGTGTGTGTGTGTGTGTGTGTGTGTGTGTCCCATCAGCCCGAGCGACGCTGTAAACAATGTAATTCTGCATGATGCTCTGAGAGTTTTCACTCAAGCGTTTCCATAGCAACAGCTATTTCACAGTCATATCTTTACTGAAAAGGTAATATGAGACGTAGAGTATTCCTCACATCATTACTGTGGTATACACACACACACACACTCCCTACATTCTTCAGATTAAATATATCAAAGCCTTCCTTTGGGAACATTTACACTGCAAAAACAAACAAATATATATTTTTTTTTTCTTAGTATTTTTGCCCAGTCTTCCGTCAAAAATATCTCAAAATTCTTAAATTAAGATTCATGAACTTGAGAAGCAGAAAGACTTAAGATATTAAGTTTGGTTTTCTGAAATAAATGATCAATATTAAGTGAGTTTATGCTTAAAAGAACACAAATATATCCACCGAGTCAGAAAAATGATCTTCTTTTCTTTTTGAATGAAGTAGATTTTTTTGCCCCAAATAACAGATATTTTGTCTTCTTTAAAGCATAAACTCACTTCATTTTGGCTATTTTTTTCTAGAAAAAAATTGCTACAGAATTTTAATTAGACATTTTAATGGAAAACAAAATATTTAAAATACAGTGTGAGTCAGGTGTATTTGGAAAAACAAGTAATAAAGTTTTTCCTTTAATTCTGAAAATGCAAAAATGTATTGAACTAGGTATTGTGTTGCTATAATTAGCTTTATATAAAATAGCAGAAGTCTATGGAACATTTCATTAAATAAACGTGTGTATTTGTACAAAATAAAAATTATTTTCTGTTTTCGCTTTACTTTTAATTGAAGTCTTTTATTTTATTGTGTGTTTTTGTTGGGGGGGGGGGATTTTTTAAATTTAATTTATTAGTTTTAGTTATTGGTGATGAATACAAATGAATATTTAGATGAAAATATTGTTTTCCAGTGATTAGTAATTACTGTAATTACTGGATATACATTTTTAAATTCCAGGGAGTATTTTTTTATCATATTTATCATACTCATATTTATGTGCATCTTATATAATCATTAAAAACTAAGACAGGTCATCAGGTTCTTGAATTTCCTTGAGGTTCTGTAGAATTTAATTCTACAGGATGGGAAGCCTTTCAACTGATTAAAACCTAATTTTTTTTTAAATGATACACTAATTAATAAATCAAACGAAATGCATATATCATATGTTAGCTGAGGAAAGGCCAACAGAAGAGAATTCAAAGAGGTTATCATGCTAAATGAGTAAATCTTTTAATAGAAATGACAAAAACTGCTGTGTTTGTAGATGCAGCGGCGCCCTCTGCTGGTGAGAAAAACACTAACCAGAACGTCTGTACACAGAATTACATAAAACAGATATCAAAAATGGCAATGCTTTCATGCATTTATAATCAACAAATTAGAAACACCTTACTCTTCTGGTTATTATTTTAATTGCATTCATGCAATGATCTATTTCTAAGAAGAAATCATCAGTTCTGAGTATCTTACTCTCCATCACTACCGGAATACAATTATTTCCTAATCAGTTCCATGCCTGTGTTTTCTATCAAGTGTCATCAGCACAGTAATATGCATGCTTTTGCTAATGTAATCTGATTCCAGCCTGCATGCTGCTGACTCACGTTATTAATCACATGAATGATGAATTCATATTTTGACTGACTGCATTATCAGGGAACTGATTTCTGTGGAATCTGCTGCAGGATGATGCACTAATATAATGAAACCACATACATTTACTCACTGCAGAATAATGATAAAGCATCCATATATTTTATTTTATTTTAAGTTAAAGTTTATTTTGTTCAGAGATAGAATGAGGTTATTACACGGTTTAAAAATAAATAAATAAAAAGTTGAGCCTTAAAGTTAAAATTTTAAGTTGGCTCAACTTTTTTTTTTTTTTTTTTTTTTTAAAGTGTAATATGCACAAGTCGTTAAGCTTCATAAATTAGTGCATAAATAATTCTCAGTGTCATAATGTTTTTGTTTAAGATAAACAGAGAATCACCACTGCAAATAAAAAAATTAAAAAACTTAATTATTAAATTTCAGAACATCTGCAGAGGATGATATATACAGTAATGTACCGTAAATGTCAGCTCTAACAGAGTTTGAAAGGGTCAGCATTAGTAAAGGAATTAAATTAAAAGCAGCTGTTGCTTGATATTAAAGAATCTGTATGAAAACATGTTTAATAATCCTCTCAACACACGATAGTTTATCATTCTGAATATTAAACATCAAGGCTAAATTACTTAGATATACATCAGACTTAAAGAATATTAACTGCGCAAACTCACGTCTTCAACTGCTAATATGAGATTACACACGGCGCCATGTAAACCTAATGATTTATATGATAAAAAATAAATAAATAAATAGACAAAACATGAAACATCCACTAATGGTCAAATTAGAAATGCATTCTGAAAGAACATGTTTATAACAAACAAATAACTTAATAAATATGGAGTCATATTCCAGCAAACAGTATAAATAAATACATGTTTTTGTCAAATCTTGTGTTGCACTGCATTGACACACAAACATGCTTTTTTTATATAAACCTCTAACTCCCAAAAAAAAAGAAAAAAAAAAAAAAAAAGGAAATGGAGATCACCAACAAATCATTTCAAATTGATTTTGTTCTTAATTGTATCATAATTCACTCACTCTCAGGCCAACTAAGATGTGGATATAAAAGTGCATCTCCTGTTATATCTATAGCTGTTCTGGCTTGTAAACGCTGCTTGATCTGCAGATTTCTCTCCTGATTCACACCAGAACACTTTTTCACTGAAGGAAGCGTTATTATGGATTATGGACTCATATTTGAGTTACAAACGTCTTAATGCTGGATTTGTTTCAGCTTTTGATGTTAACTGATGGACTGGAGTGGTGTGGATTGTGATGTTTTTAATCAGACTCTCATTCTGACGGCACCCATTCACTGCAGAGCATCCATTGCTGAGACATTCCTCCAAATCTGATGAAGAAACTCGGATGATCTGAGGGTGAGCACGTTTTCAGCAAATGTTCATTTTTGGGTGAACTATTCCCTTAAACTTTCATCTCTGGAGACTTCAGTTACAGTATATATTTGAGCTCAGCGGACACCAAAAAGTTTGTGAATCCCTGATTCAGATGAACGTCCTCTTAGTGTTCGTTTAGTTTGTGCTCGTATAAAATCAGCAAAGTGCTGCAGTCTTCCTCCTTCAGTGCGTGTCTGATCCGAGATCAGATTCATCTTCTGCGCGCGGTTCTCAGAGAGCTGCTGTGAACGTCGCAGATGTCGAACCACTGCTGCTCCACGTCTCTGCGAGGCATCAGCCTGCGATCTCTGCCGCTCACCATCCTCCAGAACCACGAGCCCTTCAGCAGGAACACGGTGTTGTGAGTGTACGAGAAATACGCCGCGTCCAGGTTACTGACGGGATGGTTTCCGGGGATAACGGCGGGAAACACATCCGTGATTTTTTGTGGGGAAGAAGCAGCCAAGCAATTCATGCGCACATCAAACCTGAACACCTGCGAATTAATATTGTGCAGTTACTATCATCCTACTAGATCACCACTATACGCTGGCACTAATATGCATTAATTCATGCACAGATAATCAGGAGTTAATATGAAGAGTTTGTTTTTTTATTATGTTATCATTGTGTTTTATTTAGTGCTGGGCATCCAAAATAAAAGTTTTTGTGTATAAAAAAAAAAAATGTGTACGGTGTATATTTATATGACATATATATACACACGTAAATATTTTTTAAATATATACTGTGAATTAATACATTTAACTAATAACAATTTATTGATTACTTAATCTATGAATCATATAGAATGTTCATTAGTTGCTGATGCAGTAATCATTAATAAATAGTTTAGTTCTTCATGAGTTATACATTAACTTGTGATTATCTTTGCATTACTTAAGAATGAATTAATGCATATTAGTGCCACCGTATTGTTACCGAACTATCTGATTTGTCTCGTTATCTTTCATCTTGCATGTTAATTGTAGAATATTAGCAGCTTACCTGTGAGCCCTTGAAGAAGTAGATGTGAGCGTCTCTCCGGTCGTAGTATGCTGTGTCCACTGGTCCAGACACGCCGGGAAAGCCTTCAGAGATCAGACGAGGATACGAGCGGCCGTCTGAGTCTTCAGTGAACACCTGATCATTCTCGCTGTCGTAACACCAGTACTGCACACCTGAAACGTCACATCAAGAAAATACATGCAAACATCTCAAACACTGCAGAAATAGTGTAGTAGGCACTTCTGTACAGCAGAATACAATTCTGAATTTTAAAAAAATACATATGTAACAAGAAATAAACAGTAAATTTTTTAAAACCACAAATGTGCATTATGCAATGAAACAATTTTTTTTTTTTTTTTAAAATGCAAAAAAAAAAAAAAGTCCAATGCTAATTAAGCGAAATACAAATGTAAAATTAAAATATGCAAAAAAAAAAAATTATATATATATATATATGCGCATGTGTAAAAATACAAAAACCCTGCAAAATACAAAATGAAAAATACAAATGGAAAAAAACCTGCAAAAATGCACAATGCAAGATGCATGTAAAACAGGTGAACTGCAAATGTACTGTTACAAAAGTACACTGTTTGCGGTTCACACAGAGTTCTCTGTTTAGAGAGAACTTGTGCTGTAATCTCGGTGCACTGCATCTCTCTTTTAGTTTTCCAGCTAAGATTCTGTTTTTGTACTCAAATGCATGCGAACAAACTCTTAGGAATACCTTTAAAGAAGTAGACCGCGTCAGTTCTGCGGTTCCACACGTGAACGTAAGCGTCCACGCCGCTGGAGGGCAGCCCGTGCCAGCCCGCCTGCACCGCCACCGGATCCCCGTACCGCGTCCGGTTATTACGGTTCTCATAGAGCCAGTACCAGCCGTCACGCATGAAGTAGGAGTTAAAACGCACCACCACCTCGCCATACGGTGTCTGCTCCTTCCTGATCCAATCAAACACGGTGCTGAAGCGACCCTTACACACACCTGACAGAGAAAACACACAAAACTATATTTATGCTGTAAGAAAACAAAGCCATTGTGATACTGCGATATTTCCAACTCAAATTTACAGTAGTGTAATGAAAAACAAATCTCATTGACATTAATGCATAACATCCACATACTGTATGTGACCCTGGAACACAAAAGCAGTCATAAGGGTCAATTTTGTGAAACTGAGATTTATACATCATTTGAATAAATAATCTTTCCATTGATGTATGGTTTGTTAGGATCGGACAATATTTGTCCGAGATACAACTATTTGAAAATCTGGAATCTGAGGGTGAATCTAAAATCTAAATATTGAGAAAATCACCTTTAAAGTTGTTCAAATGAAGTTCTTAGCAATGCATATTACGAATCAAAAATGAAGTTTTGATATTTACAGTAGGAAATTTACAAAATATCTTCATGGAACATTAGCTTTACGTAATATCCTAAATATTTTAGCAAAATGTATAATTTTGACTCATACAATGTATTGTTGGCTATTGCTACAAATATACCTGTGCTGCTTATGACTGCTTTTTTGCTGCAGGGACACATATATACAACAGATACTATAATATTGTATACTATGGTTACTGTATTGTACCTGACAATATAAATATTGTATGCATTGCAGTGTTTACATTACAATGAGAATTTGGGTTGGAATGTTGTCATGAAAACGGTCATAATGTGTAGAAACCTTAAAAAAGGCATAATTTTCTTAATGCATGTATATAATAACAAATATAAGCTCTAGCGCTCACCATACAGGCTCTGAATGGATTTCCGGTCCATCCAATCGATCTCAAAGCCGGCGTCCTGAGGAAGGTAACTGGGCTGCATGATGGATCCGGGCCGGTAGATGTGAGGAAGCCCTAAAACATGACCGATCTCATGCACCGCTACCTGAATGAAACACACGACACGCTACAGTCAGAGATTCAGATCAGAGACTGAGATTCAGATCAGTGATTGAGATCAAATATTCAGATCAGAGATCCACAAGCATCCGTTTCAGAGAATACATTAATAAAAACATGCTTGAGTTTTGCATTGCATTTAATTTTCTGGCACATTGATGTCAGCGAGTATTTATGTTTTGTTTTTTTAAATCAGTGGACATAAAATGGTGACCTTACTAAATTTGCAATTTTTACATACAATAAATGTTTTTTTTTTTTTTATATTATAACCCTAATCAAACATCAAAAATGGATTAATAATACAAGACTACACAGTCCCACCAATATGCACAATCACTGACATGACAAAGCTTGACTATTAAATTACTGAAACAATATAACTATTTTATAAATTTAAATTTTCAGATTTCTTTTTATTTTACTTTATTTTTATTCTTAATCTATATAATATTGTATTATGTGCAGAGAGTTGTATCAGGTATGTCACTGCACGTCATACCTTGTATGGTTGTGTATTTTACCAATAAATCTTGCAACTTTGAACAATTAAAACAAATGCAAATTTTTTTTTAAAACGATTTTGCATTTTTTCAAGATTTTAATTGAATCTTTTGCTCAACAAAGTGAGCCTAGTCAGGTGTGTGGAGTAGTTGTGTGCGTTACCTTGAGAAGACTGATCCCGCTGCCGGTGTTTGGGACGGTGAAGTGTTCATCATCGTCAAAATGAATGTCTCCGAGGAACCAGGCGTGAGCGAACTCTCGTCCCGCGCCGTCAAACCGCTGAGAGCAGCCCAGGTGACGACCTGCAGAGGATTCAGAGAAGGGTTTTTTTTTTTTTTTTTATAAAGTTGAACTACAGCGGTGGCCAAAATTATTAGATCACTTGTATTATCAGCAGCTAAAAAATGGTTTAAAGTCAGTTGTTTCTATCTTCTGCTGGAGTGTGTCAGGAGGAAATATCAGTTTACGTTTCCAAACATTCATTTAGCCATTAATTGTAATAATCCAGTGAGATGTTTGAGATCTGATCATCATCATCTGTCTGGAGTGACATGAAGAAACAGAACAAACTGAGACTAAATCCAGAAGAACTGCGTCTCTGCTTCAAGAAACCTCCTGCGAAGCTCCTGAGAAACTCTGCTCGAGTGCAGCGAGGACAAAACCTGCTTTAAACACGAAGCTTGCTCACAACACGTGGATTTACTTTAGTTCATAGAAGTTCATTTATGAAGAAAATCTATTTATGACATTATTTTGACAGCATCCTCATTTTACAGCTTAAAGTGCCTCAATCTGTTCACAGCGCTGGAGCTTCGCAGGAGGTTTCTTGAAGCAGAGACGCAGTTCTTCTGGATTTAGTCTCAGTTTGTTCTGTTTCTTCATGTCACTCCAGACAGATGATGATGATCAGATCACAAACATCTCACTGGATTATTACAATTAATGGCTAAATGAATGCTTGGAAACGTAAACTGATATTTCCTCCTGAGACACTACAGCTAATCATTTTGGCCACCGCTGTAAAGTGAATGCTGCAGAACTTCTAGTACTGACCCGTCCCGAAGCCCAGCCGGATGTCGATGTCCTCCAGAGGCGAGTGAGTGTCCTCCTGGAACTGCAGCGGAGAGACTTCGCTCCACATGCGAAAGGCCAGTCTGAAGATGTACTTCTGCTCGTCGATGGACAGCTGACTGCTGTATCCTTCTCCGATCAGACGCCACTTCAGGAGGCTCTTGGAGAAGGCCATGTGTCCCTTCCATTCGCTCGCGTCTCTCTTCCTCCTGTTCCTCAGAAGCACTGCCAGGTGGCGCTGTTTCTGCACACGAGGTTCAGTGTTATTGGCAGCATCGGTGTGATTGTGTGTTGTGGTGCTGTTGGACTCGACCGTGTCGTTTAACGTTTGTTCAGTAGCCTCCAGTTCCTCATCCTGGTCCGGGACGCCACACCTGGGTTTATTCATGGCTGCTTTAGTGGCATCATCAAACACACCTGTGACGGGCAGACCGGACACCTGCTGGAAGTCCTTCAGGGCCGAGATGAACCGGAGATCAGGACTGCTGGATCTGGACGCGGTTCCTCTCTCCTGAAGCACCAGAGAGAGACTGACCTCCGTCTCAGCCGCTGGGATCTGAGCATCATCACCGTCTGCGGCCTTTATGAAGCCGTACTTCGACAGAAACCGCTGGAATGATGCAGAAACACACAGAGATCAATATGCTTGTCAATAACTAACCTAAATAAATAATAAAATGTCACTACTTGCTCTACTACACTTTAAAAGTTCAAGAATAGAGCACAGTGATACTGATAAGCAAGCATATAATGGTATTCTAGGCAATTGTGTGCTTCTAATTTTACAGCAACAGCTTTAACAGGACCCTTTTGGATTCTGTGTATAAGGCAAGGTTCAAAAAGAAATGATTGATTGAGTCAATGTGGAAGAACCTGACTGGTCTGCAGAAACCTCTGCTGTGACTTTAACAGCCAAAAACTCATCACCAAACACCAATGACTGGTACATATGAATACAGTCATTTTAGACACTTCCGAAACTGTTGCAACAGAGATGGAAATACAATTTTTTAAATGCATGAATTATGGTTCCATAGGTTTGGAAGTGCTTTTTCTGTTCTAAAGAAGAGGGTGCCAATACTTTTGTCCATATAGTGTATGTACCAGTCATTGTGTTTGGTGATGAGTTTTTGGCTCTTAAAGTGACAGCAGAGGTTTCTGCAGACCAGTCAAGATCTTCCACATGGACTCAATCAATCATTTCTTTTTGAACCTTGCCTTATTCACAGAGACATCGTCATGTTAGAATAGAAAAGGGTCCTGTCCAAACTGTTGCTATACAATTAGAAGCACACAATTGCCTAGAATATCATTATATGCTTAAACATTAAGATTTGTACTCATGGAAATTACTAAAGTAGTCAAACCTGTTCATTAAAAGGGGTTTACTTTTGGAGGATAGATAGACAGATAGATAGACAGATAGACAGACAGATAGACAGATAGATAGATAGATAGATAGATAGATAGATAGATAGATAGATAGATAGATAGATAGATAGATAGATAGATAGATAGACAGATACCTGTGCAGTGTGTGTGTCGGTGATGAGCTCCGCCTGATGGATGTTGTTGATCTCCTCTGAATGATCTCTGCTGTGGAAGACTTTCTCCGCGCTGATGATGAAGATGATGGTGGTCCGGAGGATGAAGAGCAGCCGGATCACAGCCAGCATCGTGTGTCTCTGTCCCGCGCCGACGAGAACGAGCTTCAACTCCGCGCGCTTTATAGTGTCGTGAATGAGCTCAAGCGCTCGCGCCTCAGTGTGAAACAAAGCTGCACGTGAAGCCACGCGACTCACACCTGAGAGAAACACCTGAGCGCGCGCCACTCATCACACCTCAGTCAGAAAACACTTCATTATGTCACATTTTAAACATTACTAAACAAACACATTTGAAAATAACTGTATTGTTTTAATAAACTTAAATGATAAATGTAGCTATTAAAAATATTAAATATTAAAGGTTTTAAAACTTGAAATATACACTTGAAAATAAATAAGTATAGATTATAAATGTAATTTAAAACATAATTATTTAAATTTCTGCTCATCCACATTGAGTAAATATACACTTTAATAGGCCTATATTATATTTTTAAAAACGTAATATTTTAAGATGATTTAAATTTCTGGTCATCAACATGGAATAGAATATTTATTTTATTTAACCTTTATTCATAAATAATTATATATTAATATAATTATAATATACATTTAAAAATAATCATTAAGTAAAATTAAAATGTAATACATTTAAACTTATATTTCCGACATTAAATTTAAATGGTTAAATGTAATTAAAAATATAATAGTTTAAATGTATTAAAATTTCTGCCTGTTAACATTGAGGAGAATATTAAATTGAATATAATTATATTTAAATAAAGTTTAAATAATTTTAAATGTAATTAAAAACCTAATGTAATTTAAAGTTATGCCCATCAATATTAAATGAGGAGAATATACACAATTTGTTTTTCATTTTATATTTCATCTTCCATCCAAATAATGCAAATAAAAATCCTTCAGTTATAACAACACAAAAGATGATCAAGCCACCATTTCACATGAATAATCTCAGACTGAAAGTTATTCAACATGAAACGCAGACACAGACAAAAGTGTGAGTCACAAAATAAAAAGTTGCTTCAGGTGCAGCATGCATAAAAATATACAGCCACAAAACAAATACAGATAAGAGAGATATCAATGCAATCACTTCTTTAAAAGTTCATTATTTATGTCTAATATCAACTGCAAGAGAAGCTCTGATCTGAAAAGCAGGACTGTGGTGGTCAGGGGTCAGAGGTCAGGGGTCAGGTGTGTAGGGCGCGTGTGATGGCGGAGGCGAGGTGTTTGGCTGTGGGTTTCTCAGCACAGCAGCTGACCGTCAGTCCGTGCGTCTGCAGCGTGTCTGCTGTGGTCGGTCCAATCGACGCAAACTGAAGAACACAAGGATTATTTATTATATATAATATGTGACCCTGCACCACAAAACCAGTCATTTTTGTGAATTTTTGTGAAAAATCTGAATAAATAATCTTTCCATTGATGTATGGTTTGTTAGGATCAGACAATATTTGGAACTATTTGAAAATCTGGAATCTGAGGGTGCAAAAAAATCTAAATATTAAGAAAATCACCATTAAAGTTGTGCAAATTAAGTTCTTAGCAATGCATATTACTAATCAAAAATGAAGTTTTGATATATTTACGGTAGGAAATGTACAAAATATCTTCATGGAATATAATCTTTACTTAATATCCTGATGATTTTTGGCATAAAAGAAAAATGTATAATTTTGACCCATACAAAAAAAAATGAAAATATGAAATATTTTGACGTCATCAGAGAGAGTAATATTTGACAGGGTCATACTCTGTAGGATGAGCAGAGCGAGAGCGTCTGCAGTTCAAGTATCTTAAGTAATTTAAGCTTTATTAAAATTATACAAGCTTCATTACTGGAAGATGCTGACAGTGGAACTCTGTTTGTAAATTTGATTTTGCACTTATAAGTGTGACTCTGAAATGTCCAGGTCATATTTCAGCACAAAAGAAAAAAAATTAATTATGCTTTGCATAATGACAATTAAGCCTATGTTTAGGTCAACAACCATTATTGCAATAATGCATAATAAAGGATTTTTTTTTTTTTTTTTTTAAATATTCATTCTCAGCTATATATATATATATATATATATATATATATATATTCTGGTTTTGGGGCAAAATATGAAATTGGCATGTTCTAAAAAAAAAAGAGTAGATCTGAAACATACAAATACAGAGAAAAGAAAAGCAGAGAAACACAAAGAACAGACGAGGACGGTGATTATCATCTGGTTGTGAGGATGCACAGGTGTGTTCAGTGCATCATGCAGCTGTGAGCAGATTTACTCAGGTGACGGAAACAAAAGCAGGTGATCCACAAACACACACTTCTTTCATTAACAGCAGGGCACTTAAAACACTGGTGTGAACGCCAGCGGTGTGTGAGAAACCTTCTGATGTGCTGCCATTGTGTTCGTCAAAGCACAGACAATAAAATACTCTCATAATCTCCTGATAGATAATAACTCCATCAGAAGTGTGTTTGTGTGTGAAATGATTTCATACCTAAAGATGTTGTCGCTTTTCCAACCACATAAACTGACTTTTCATTCCATTTGTCTTTCACTGCGTCCCATTCTGTAGAATAAAGACAACACAAATTAACTGCAATACTACAAATACTATGCTAAACTGTCACAACACAAAATAAAACCGTAATGGTCCAAAATCAGGCATTTTCTTCAAGTGTTTTTATCATTTTAGTCTTTCATCCAATCATTTATTATGAAAAGTGATAAAAAGTTGTGAAACTGTGGCCTCTAGTGGCTGAGATCACTTACTAAACTCCACATACAGACAGTAACATTTACATGCATGCATTTGACACATGCTTTTATTATTGCATTCAAGCTAAACTTTGTCTAAATTCATGCATTCCCTGGAAATCAAACCCATGATCTTGCGGTTGCTTGCACCATGTAAGATGTCAGAAACACTGCTTTAATATAACTGAATTAATATAATACACTGCCCCTCATTTATGAGTTTCTACATCTGAAAGATTATTTTCATATTATCCTTCCACACACTTACACATTACAACTAATTCATTTTATAACTTATATTGTAGCTGAAACTATAATTAAAACCATTAAAAAACATTTTAGTTACTTGAAATAAAATAAATGTTAAATGTAAATAAAATATAGAATTTTTCATTTTTATTTTATTAATTACATTTTTTCTTTTTATTTCAGCTAGCTGCCATCATTTCTCATTTTAATTTGGCTTAATTTGAAATAACAAAAACAATAAAAACTATACAGACACATTTTTTTTTTTAAACTGCTAAAAATGACAAAAATACAGAGCAAAACTACTAAAACATTAACTAAAATGAAAATGAAAATAGAAAAATAAAAACTGATTCAAAATATTAATACAAACAAGTGCTGTCAAACGATTAATCGCATCCAAAATAAAAGTTGTTTACATAATATATGTGTGTGTTCTGTGTATATTTATTATGCATATATAAACACACACACATGCATATATTTAAGATAGATAGATAGATAGATAGATAGATAGATAGATAGATAGATAGATAGATAGATAGATAGATAGATAGATAGATAGATAGATAGATAGATAGATAGATAGATAGATAGATAGATAGATAGATAGATAGATAGATAGATAGATAGATAGATAGATAGATAGATAGATAGATAGATAGATAGATAGATAGATAGATAGATAGATAGATAGACAGATAGATAGATAGATAGATAGATAGATAGATAGATAGATAGATAGATAGATAGATAGATAGATAGATAGATAGATAGATAGATAGATAGATAGATAGATAGATAGATAGATAGACAGATAGATAGATAGATAGATAGACAGATAGATAGACAGATAGATAGACAGATAGATAGACAGATACCTGTGCAGTGTGTGTGTCGGTGATGAGCTCCGCCTGATGGATGTTGTTGATCTCCTCTGAATGATCTCTGCTGTGGAAGACTTTCTCCGCGCTGATGATGAAGATGATGGTGGTCCGGAGGATGAAGAGCAGCCGGATCACAGCCAGCATCGTGTGTCTCTGTCCCGCGCCGACGAGAACGAGCTTCAACTCCGCGCGCTTTATAGTGTCGTGAATGAGCTCAAGCGCTCGCGCCTCAGTGTGAAACAAAGCTGCACGTGAAGCCACGCGACTCACACCTGAGAGAAACACCTGAGCGCGCGCCACTCATCACACCTCAGTCAGAAAACACTTCATTATGTCACATTTTAAACATTACTAAACAAACACATTTGAAAATAACTGTATTGTTTTAATAAACTTAAATGATAAATGTAGCTATTAAAAATATTAAATATTAAAGGTTTTAAAACTTGAAATATACACTTGAAAATAAATAAGTATAGATTATAAATGTAATTTAAAGTTATGCCCATCAATATTAAATGAGGAGAATATACACAATTTGTTTTTCATTTTATTTTATTAATTTAATTTTTCTTTTTATTTCAGCTAGCTGCCATCATTTCTCATTTTAATTTGGCTTAATTTGAAATAACAAAAACAATAAAAATGAATAAAAACTATACAGACACATTTTTTTTTAAACTGCTAAAAATGACAAAAATACAGAGCAAAACTACTAAAACATTAACTAAAATGAAAATGAAAATAGAAAAATAAAAACTGATTCAAAATATTAATACAAACAAGTGCTGTCAAACGATTAATCGCATCCAAAATAAAAGTTGTTTACATAATATATGTGTGTGTTCTGTGTATATTTATTATGCATATATAAACACACACACATGCATATATTTAAGAAAAATATGTAACGTTTATATATTAAATATATGATATAAAATATATGAATATAAATATATACACAGGTAAATATTTTCAAAATATATACTGTATATGTGTGTATTTATATATACATAATAAATACACACAATACACACACATATATTATGTAAACGAAAACTTTTATTTTGGATGCGATTAATCGTTTGACAGCACTAATACAAACTATAATAGTATCTCAATAATACTAAAATAACACTGCAGTTGTAAATATGGAAGAGTTGCTCTTTTGTTAAAATGTAATTTTATGACATTATAAAATAAAAAATAAAAAAAGGTTTATGAGACTTTTTAACTCACAATTCTGACTTTTTTTTCCACAGAATTGTGAGATATAAAGTCAGAATTGTGAGTTATAATGTCAGAATTGTGAGTTATAAAGTCAGAATTGCGAGTTATAAAGTCAGAATTGCGAGATAAAAAGTCAGAATTGTGAGTTATAAAGTCAGAATTGTGAGTTGTAAAGTCAGAATTGCGAGTTACAAAGTCAGAATTGTGAGATATAAAGTCAGAATTGTGAGTTATAAAGTCAGAATTGTGAGATATAAAGTCAGAATTGCGAGTTATAAAGTCAGAATTGCGAGATATAAAGTCAGAATTGTCAGAATTGTGAGTTATAAAGTCAGAATTGCGAGATATAAAGTCAGAATTGCGAGATATAAAGTCAGAATTGCGAGATATAAAGTCAGAATTGCGAGATGTAAAGTCAGAATTGCGAGATATAAAGTCAGAATTGCGAGATAAAAAGTCAGAATTGTCAGAATTGCGAGATATAAAGTCAGAATTGCGAGATATAAAGTCAGAATTGCGAGTTGTAAAGTCAGAATTGAGATATAAAGTCAGAATTGCGAGATATAAAGTCAGAATTGTCAGAATTGCGAGATATAAAGTCAGAATTGAGATATAAAGTCAGAATTGCGAGATATAAAGTCAGAATTGAGATATAAAGTCAGAATTGTCAGAATTGCGAGTTATAAAGTCAGAATTGCGAGATAAAAAGTCAGAATTGTCAGAATTGCGAGTTATAAAGTCAGAATTGCGAGATATGAAGTCAGAATTGCGAGATAAGTCAAATTTGTCAGAATTGCGAGTTATAAAGTCAGAATTGTCAGAATTGCGAGTTATAATGTCAGAATTGTGAGTTGTAAAGTCAGAATTGCGAGATAAAAAGTCAGAATTGTCAGAATTGCGAGTTATAAAGTCAGAATTGCGAGATATAAAGTGAGAATTGCGAGTTATAAAGTCAGAATTGTGAGTTATAAAGTCAGAATTGTGAGTTATAAAGTCAGAATTGTCAGAATTGCGAGATGTAAAGTCAGAATTGCGAGTTGTAAAGTCAGAATTGCGAGTTATAAAGTCAAAATTGCGAGATATAAAGTCAGAATGCGAGATATAAAGTCAGAATTGCGAGTTATAAAGTCAGTATTGCAAGTTATGAAGTCAGAATTGCGAGATGTAAAGTCTGAATTGCGAGTTATAAAGTCAGAATTGTGAGATATAAAGTCAGAATTGTCAGAATTGCGAGTTGTAAAGTCAGAATTGCGAGATGTAAAGTCAGAATTGGCAGAATTGCGAGATATAAAGTCAGAATTGCGAGATGTAAAGTCTGAATTGCGAGTTATAAAGTCAGTATTGCAAGTTATGAAGTCAGAATTGCGAGTTGTAAAGTCAGAATTGCGAGTTGTAAAGTCAGAATTGTGAGTTATAAAGTAAAAATTGCGAGATATAAAGTCAGAATTGTCAGAATTGTGAGTTATAAAGTCAGTATTGCAAGTTATGAAGTCAGAATTGCGAGTTGTAAAGTCAGAATTGCGAGTTATAAAGTCAGTATTGCAAGTTATGAAGTCAGAATTGCGAGATGTAAAGTCAGAATTGCGAGTTGTAAAGTCAGAATTGTCAGAATTGTGAGTTATAAAGTCAGTATTGCAAGTTATGAAGTCAGAATTGCGAGTTATAAAGTCAAAATTGCGAGATATAAAGTCAGAATTGTGAGTTATAAAGTCAGAATTGTGAGATATAAAGTCAGAATTGCGAGATGTAAAGTCAGAATTGGCAGAATTGCGAGATGTAAAGTCAGAATTGCGAGATATAAAGTCAGAATTGCGAGTTGTAAAGTCAGAATTGCGAGTTGTAAAGTCAGAATTGCGAGTTATAAAGTCAAAATTGCGAGATATAAAGTCAGAATTGCGAGATGTAAAGTCTGAATTGCGAGTTATAAAGTCAGAATTGCGAGTTGTAAAGTCAGAATTGAGATATAAAGTCAGAATTGCGAGTTGTAAAGTCAGAATTGAGATATAAAGTCAGAATGCGAGATATAAAGTCAGAATTGTCAGAATTGCGAGATGTAAAGTCAGAATTGTCAGAATTGCGAGATATAAAGTCAGAATTGCGAGATGTAAAGTCTGAATTGCGAGTTATAAAGTCAGAATTGTCAGAATTGCGAGTTGTAAAGTCAGAATTGTCAGAATTGCGAGATATAAAGTCAGAATTGCGAGATGTAAAGTCAGAATTGTCAGAATTGCGAGATGTAAAGTCAGAATTGAGATATAAAGTCAGAATTGTCAGAATTGCGAGATGTAAAGTCAGAATTGTCAGAATTGCGAGTTGTAAAGTCAGAATTGTCAGAATTGTGAGTTATAAAGTAAAAATTGCGAGATATAAAGTCAGAATTGTCAGAATTGCGAGATGTAAAGTCTGAATTGCGAGTTATAAAGTCAGAATTGAGATATAAAGTCAGAATTGTCAGAATTGCGAGATATAAAGTCAGAATTGTCAGAATTGCGAGATATAAAGTCAGAATTGCGAGTTGTAAAGTCAGAATTGCGAGTTATAAAGTCAGTATTGCAAGTTATGAAGTCAGAATTGCGAGTTATAAAGTCAGAATTGCGAGTTGTAAAGTCAGAATTGTCAGAATTGTGAGATATAAAGTCAGAATTGAGAGATATAAAGTCAGAATTGTGAGATATAAAGTCAGAATTGTCAGAATTGCGAGATATAAAGTCAGAATTGAGATATAAAGTCAGAATTGCGAGATGTAAAGTCTGAATTGCGAGTTATAAAGTCAAAATTGCGAGATATAAAGTCAGAATGCGAGATATAAAGTCAGAATTGTCAGAATTGCGAGATGTAAAGTCTGAATTGCGAGTTATAAAGTCAGAATTGTGAGATATAAAGTCAGAATGCGAGATATAAAGTCAGAATTGTGAGTTATAAAGTCAGTATTGCAAGTTATGAAGTCAGAATTGCGAGTTATAAAGTCAGAATTGAGATATAAAGTCAGAATTGGCAGAATTGCGAGATGTAAAGTCTGAATTGCGAGTTATAAAGTCAGAATTGTGAGTTATAAAGTAAAAATTGCGAGATATAAAGTCAGAATTGAGAGATATAAAGTCAGAATTGTGAGTTATAAAGTAAAAATTGCGAGATATAAAGTCAGAATTGTCAGAATTGATAGATATAAAGTCAGAATTTTCAGAATTGCGAGTTGTAAAGTAAGAATTGATATAAAGTCAGAATGCGAGATGTAAAGTCAGAATTATCAGAATTGTGAGATGTAAAGTCTGAATTGCGAGTTACAAAGTCAGAATTGTGAGATATAAAGTCAGAATTGCGAGTTACAAAGTCAGAATTGTGAGATGTAAAGTCAGAATTTTCAGAATTGCGAGATATGAACTCAGAATTGCGAGTTATAAAGTCAGAATTGCGAGTTACAAAGTCAGAATTGTCAGAATTGCGAGATATGAACTCAGAATTGCGAGATATGAACTCAGAATTGCGAGATAAAAAGTCAGAATTGCGAGATAAAAAGTCAGAATTGAGAGATATAAAGTCAGAATTTTCAGAATTGCGAGATATAAAGTCAATATTGATAGATATAAAGTCAGAATTGCAGTTGTAAAGTCAGAATTGTCAGAATTGCGAGTTATAAAGTCAGTATTGCAAGTTATGAAGTCAGAATTATCAGAATTGTGAGATGTAAAGTCAGAATTTTCAGAATTGCGAGTTATAAAGTCAGAATTATCAGAATTGTGAGATAAAAAGTCAAATTTGTCAGAATTGCGAGATAAAAAGTCAGAATTGCGAGTTACAAAGTCAGAATTGCGAGATATGAACTCAGAATTGCGAGATATGAACTCAGAATTGCGAGTTGTAAAGTCAGAATTTTCAGAATTGCGAGTTGTAAAGTCAGAATTGAGTTATAAAGTCAGAATTGAGAGATATAAAGTCAGAATTGTCAGAATTGTGAGTTGTAAAGTCAGAATTGAGATATAAAGTCAGAATTGCGAGATAAAAAGTCAGAATTGCGAGATATAAAGTCAGAATTGCGAGTTACAAAGTCAGAATTGCGAGTTACAAAGTCAGAATTGTCAGAATTGCGAGTTACAAAGTCAGAATTGCGAGTTACAAAGTCAGAATTGTCAGAATTGAGTTATAAAGTCAGAATTGCGAGATATAAAGTAAGAATTGATATAAAGTCAGAATTGCGAGATAAGTCAAAATTGTCAGAATTGCGAGTTATAAAGTCAGAATTGCGAGTTGTAAAGTAAGAATTGCGAGATATGAACTCAGAATTGCGAGATAAAAAGTCAGAATTATGAGTTATAAAGTCAGAATTGCGAGTTATAAAGTCAGTATTGCAAGTTATGAAGTCAGAATTGCGAGTTATAAAGTCAGAATTGTGAGTTATAAAGTCAGAATTGCGAGATATAAAGTCAGAATTGGCAGAATTGCGAGATATAAAGTCAGAATTGCGAGATATAAAGTCAGAATTGCGAGTTGTAAAGTCAGAATTGTGAGTTATAAAGTCAGAATTGTGAGATATAAAGTCAGAATTGCAGTTGTAAAGTCAGAATTGCGAGATATAAAGTAAGAATTGCGAGATGTAAAGTCAGAATTGAGTTATAAAGTCAGAATTGCGAGATGTAAAGTCAGAATTGAGATATAAAGTCAGAATTGGCAGAATTGCGAGATATAAAGTCAGAATTGCGAGATATAAAGTCAGAATTGCGAGTTGTAAAGTCAGAATTGTGAGTTATAAAGTCAGAATTGCGAGATATAAAGTCAGAATTGCGAGTTGTAAAGTCAGAATTGTGAGATATAAAGTCAGAATTGCGAGATGTAAAGTCTGAATTGCGAGTTATAAAGTCAGAATTGCGAGATGTAAAGTCAGAATTGCGAGTTGTAAAGTCAGAATTGCAAGTTATAAAGTCAGAATTGCGAGATGTAAAGTCAGAATTGCGAGATATAAAGTCAGAATTGCGGGTTGTAAAGTCAGAATTGTGAGATAAAAAGTCAGAATTATCAGAATTGTGAGATGTAAAGTCTGAATTGCGAGTTATAAAGTCAGAATTGCGAGATGTAAAGTCAGAATTGCGAGTTGTAAAGTCAGAATTGCAAGTTATAAAGTCAGAATTGCGAGATGTAAAGTCAGAATTGCGAGATATAAAGTCAGAATTGCGGGTTGTAAAGTCAGAATTGTGAGATAAAAAGTCAGAATTGTCAGAATTGTGAGATATAAAGTCAGAATTGCGAGATATAAAGTCAGAATTGCGAGATATGAAGTCAGAATTGCGAGATAAAAAGTCAAAATTGTCAGAATTGCGAGTTATAAAGTCAGAATTGCGAGATAAAAAGTCAGAATTGCGAGTTATAAAGTCAGAATTGTCAGAATTGCGAGTTATAAAGTCAGAATTGCGAGATAAAAAGTCAAATTTGTCAGAATTGCGAGATATAAAGTCAGAATTGAGATATAAAGTCAATATTGATAGATATAAAGTCAGAATTGCGAGTTGTAAAGTCAGAATTGCGAGTTGTAAAGTCAGAATTGCGAGATATAAAGTCAGAATTGAGATATAAAGTCAGAATTGCGAGATATAAAGTCAGAATTGAGATATAAGTCAGAATTGAGAGATATAAAGTCAGAATTGCGAGTTGTAAAGTCAGAATTGCGAGATAAAAAGTCAGAATTGTCAGAATTGCGAGTTGTAAAGTCAGAATTTTCAGAATTGCGAGTTACAAAGTCAGAATTGGCAGAATTGCGAGATAAAAAGTCAGAATTGCGAGATAAAAAGTCAAATTTGTCAGAATTGCGAGATATAAAGTCAGAATTGAGATATAAAGTCAATATTGATAGATATAAAGTCAGAATTGCGAGTTGTAAAGTCAGAATTGCGAGTTGTAAAGTCAGAATTGCGAGATATAAAGTCAGAATTGAGATATAAAGTCAGAATTGAGATATAAAGTCAGAATTGAGATATAAGTCAGAATTGAGAGATATAAAGTCAGAATTGCGAGTTGTAAAGTCAGAATTGCGAGATAAAAAGTCAGAATTGTCAGAATTGCGAGTTGTAAAGTCAGAATTTTCAGAATTGCGAGTTACAAAGTCAGAATTGAGATATAAGTCAGAATTGAGTTATAAAGTCAGAATTTTCAGAATTGCGAGATGTAAAGTCAGAATTGCGAGATATAAAGTAAGAATTGATATAAAGTCAGAATTTTCAGAATTGCGAGTTACAAAGTCAGAATTGCGAGATGTAAAGTCAGAATTATGCGAGTTATAAAGTCAGAATTGTCAGAATTGAGAGATGTAAAGTCAGAATTTTCAGAATTGCGAGTTGTAAAGTCAGAATTGCGAGTTGTAAAGTAAGAATTGATATAAAGTCAGAATTTTCAGAATTGCGAGTTACAAAGTCAGAATTGCGAGATGTAAAGTCAGAATTGTGAGTTGTAAAGTCAGAATTGCGAGATATAAAGTCAGAATTGCAGTTATAAAGTCAGAATTGAGATAAAAAGTCAGAATTGTCAGAATTGAGATATAAGTCAGAATTGCGAGTTACAAAGTCAGAATTGTCAGAATTGCGAGATATGAACTCAGAATTGCGAGATAAGTCAAAATTGCGAGTTATAAAGTCAGAATTGCGAGATGTAAAGTCAGAATTTTCAGAATTGCGAGTTATAAAGTCAGAATTGCGAGTTGTAAAGTCAGAATTTTCAGAATTGCGAGTTACAAAGTCAGAATTGCGAGATATGAACTCAGAATTGCGAGATAAAAAGTCAGAATTATGCGAGTTATAAAGTCAGAATTGTCAGAATTGTAGATATAAAGTCAGAATTGAGATATAAAGTCAGAATTGCGAGTTGTAAAGTCAGAATTGTGAGTTATAAAGTCAGAATTACGAGATATAAAGTCAGAATTGCGAGTTGTAAAGTCAGAATTGTGAGATATAAAGTCAGAATTGTCAGAATGCGAGATGTAAAGTCTGAATTGCGAGTTATAAAGTCAGAATTGCGAGATGTAAAGTCAGAATTGCGAGTTGTAAAGTCAGAATTGCAAGTTATAAAGTCAGAATTGCGAGATGTAAAGTCAGAATTGAGATATAAAGTCAGAATTGCGGGTTGTAAAGTCAGAATTGTGAGATAAAAAGTCAGAATTGTCAGAATTGTGAGATATAAAGTCAGAATTGCGAGATATAAAGTCAGAATTGCGAGATATGAAGTCAGAATTGCGAGATAAAAAGTCAAAATTGTCAGAATTATGAGTTATAAAGTCAGAATGCGAGATAAAAAGTCAGAATTATGAGTTATAAAGTCAGAATTGTCAGAATTGCAGTTATAAAGTCAGAATTGAGATATAAAGTCAATATTGATAGATATAAAGTCAGAATTGCGAGTTGTAAAGTCAGAATTGCGAGTTGTAAAGTCAGAATTATGAGATATAAAGTCAGAATTGAGATATAAAGTCAGAATTGCGAGATATAAAGTCAGAATTGAGATATAAGTCAGAATTGAGAGATATAAAGTCAGAATTGCGAGTTGTAAAGTCAGAATTGCGAGATAAAAAGTCAGAATTGTCAGAATTGCGAGTTGTAAAGTCAGAATTTTCAGAATTGCGAGTTACAAAGTCAGAATTGCGAGATAAGTCAAAATTGTCAGAATTGCGAGTTATAAAGTCAGAATTATGCGAGTTGTAAAGTCAGAATTGTAGATATAAAGTAAGAATTGATATAAAGTCAGAATTGCGAGATATAAAGTCAGAATTGAGAGATATAAAGTCAGAATTGCGAGTTGTAAAGTCAGAATTGCGAGTTATAAAGTCAGAATTGCGAGTTATAAAGTCAGAATTGAGAGATATAAAGTCAGAATTGCGAGTTGTAAAGTCAGAATTGCGAGATATAAAGTCAGAATTGAGATATATTAAGTCAGAATTGCGAGTTATAAAGTCAGAATTGCGAGTTGTAAAGTCAGAATTGAGAGATATAAAGTCAGAATTTTCAGAATTGCGAGTTACAAAGTCAGAATTGCGAGATAAGTCAAAATTGTCAGAATTGCGAGTTATAAAGTCAGAATTGCGAGTTGTAAAGTCAGAATTGCGAGATATAAAGTAAGAATTGATATAAAGTCAGAATTGCGAGATATAAAGTCAGAATTGAGAGATATAAAGTCAGAATTGCGAGTTGTAAAGTCAGAATTGCGAGTTATAAAGTCAGAATTGCGAGTTATAAAGTCAGAATTGCGAGATATAAAGTCAGAATTGAGATATATTAAGTCAGAATTGCGAGATATAAAGTCAGAATTGCGAGTTATAAAGTCAGAATTGCGAGTTATAAAGTCAGAATTGCGAGTTGTAAAGTCAGAATTTTCAGAATTGCGAGTTACAAAGTCAGAATTTTCAGAATTGCGAGTTACAAAGTCAGAATTGCGAGATATGAACTCAGAATTGCGAGATAAGTCAAAATTGTCAGAATTGCGAGTTATAAAGTCAGAATTGCGAGTTGTAAAGTCAGAATTTTCAGAATTGCGAGTTACAAAGTCAGAATTGCGAGATATGAACTCAGAATTGCGAGATAAGTCAAAATTGCGAGTTATAAAGTCAGAATTGCGAGATAAGTCAAAATTGTCAGAATTATGAGTTATAAAGTCAGAATTGCGAGTTGTAAAGTCAGAATTTTCAGAATTGCGAGTTACAAAGTCAGAATTGCGAGATATAAAGTCAGAATTGAGATATAAGTCAGAATTGCGAAGTTATAAAGTCAGAATTATGTAGATATAAAGTCAGAATTGAGATATAAAGTCAGAATTGAGATATAAAGTCAGAATTGAGATATAAAGTCAGAATTGAGATATAAGTCAGAATTGAGATATAAGTCAGAATTGAGATATAAAGTCAGAATTGCGAGATATAAAGTCAGAATTGCGAGTTGTAAAGTCAGAATTGCGAGATATAAAGTCAGAATTGAGATATAAAGTCAGAATTGAGAGATATAAAGTCAGAATTGAGATATAAGTCAGAATTGAGATATAAGTCAGAATTGCGAGATATAAAGTCAGAATTGTCAGAATTGCGAGTTACAAAGTCAGAATTGTCAGAATTGCGAGATATAAAGTCAGAATTGAGAGATATAAAGTCAGAATTTTCAGAATTGAGAGATATAAAGTCAGAATTGCGAGTTGTAAAGTCAGAATTGCGAGTTGTAAAGTCAGAATTGCGAGATATAAAGTCAGAATTGAGATATATTAAGTCAGAATTGAGAGATATAAAGTCAGAATTGTCTTCATAACTGATCCACTTTTATTAAAACAGTGCGGCATGAAGTTACTGTATTCAACAGCACAGTCCCTTGAAATATTGTAAAATTACTTGAAATATTGTAGTATATCTTTTTTTTTTTTAATGTTGAATACAGTAACTTCATGCCGCACTGTTTTAATAAAAGTGGATCAGTTATGAAGACAATCATGACGACACACAGCTGCTGTTGTCAAGTCAAGTCACCTTTATTTATATAGCTCTTTTAACAATACAGATTGTGTCAAAGCACTTAACAGTATCAAATTGGAGGATAGAGTGTCAGTAATGTATACTGATAAGATTAAACACTCAATTTTCAGTTAAAGGCATTTCATTATTGAATTCAGAGATGTCAGATGCCGTTGTGCGTGTTTCCCCAGGATCAAACCTTTTGGTCAGATAAATACCTAAAACATGTGTCTGTGTACTGGTGCAGACCGTCTAAAATGGTCAAAAACATGCACTTTTCAATGAATTAACTACATGACATCTGTGATTTATTTATTAAAGTCATGTTTAGAGACGCCAGACAAAGAAAATAGTGTTTCCACACTGTCTTCAACTTGTAATGTGCAACTTTGTGTTGTAAATGAAATAGATGTACATGTAACAGAGAAACTGTAAGATATGTGTGTCTCGTGGCGCTTTGTAGACAGACCAGAAAAAGCTCTACAGTACATCACAATCTCGGTTTAAACAATCTCTTGTAGAAGGACTATCCTTTTATTTTCTTATAATGTATTTGTTCATATTTTCCGGCAAACACTCGCGACATGATTGACCAGATTCTGAGAATAGTCTTCATCTAAAAACAATGAAAAAGTATAGAGTGGTATCAGCTAGCGGGTAGGCCATCAAAATCAACATTAACAAATTTAGAAGAGAGGATTTCAGTATTAGGTATTTGTTATACTGATACATATTTCTGTTGTACAAACATATTTCCTGTATAAATGACTATGTCTATAACCTTTTCAAAGGGAATGTAGTATAATGTCATGGTTCTTAATTGAGGTCACATTACCTCGCTTTTAAGTGGAAATGTTGAAACAGTACGACAAATAAAATGTGCACATCTGAACAAGCTCTAGATGTAGTGGCGTAAGAAAAAAGTAATTTAAAACAACATTTACAAAAATATACCCAGATGATTATGAGTGGGTTTTCTGTATTCATATGATATTTTCTTAGTGACTTGGAATCTTGAGTTACATAGAGAGCACTAAAAAATTCCTTGATATTTTGTGTCTGTAGCCTTTTCAAGACTGTGTACGACCTCAAACTTTACTGAATGTGTAGCTTTGAGCACAATGGTAAGATATGTCAATTCAGTTGTAAGTGTAAAACAGCATGCCTTAATTTTTGTATCGATACTTAATGGGGTCTCGCATCAAATAGATGCATAATCGTCCTAAAAAGAAATACCGACTTAGTCAAACACTCTCAAGAAATTTTCTTAATTTTCATTTATTTCTATAAACACTGAATGCTGATGGCTCTCAGAGAGAGAAGGCCTCACCTACAGTACAGTCATAGTAGTGACACATACAGTCCAACAAACAAAATGTGAGCCGCGTCGTCCATAATCCTGACCGTCTGACTTAGTAAAATGTCAGTCACGATAGAAAAAGAGGAGGATTTCTGTATTCTGTATGCATTATAGCAATTTTTCTTAAATGTATACATTTTTGCATTTTGTAATTCAATGATTTTTAGTCAATTTGTTTTGCGCAAAGATAATTCCTATGTAAAGATTATGTTTGAATTCTTTCTATAACCTTTACAAAAACGTGAAACATCATAGTTCTCAAAATATGTTTGCATTACATCAAATAAATATGACAGAAGTGGAGAAACAAAGATGTTTAGCACATGCACACATTGTAGATGCTTATGTACACCTGAGATGTTGCTTTATTTGAGTCAAAGTAGATGGCGACAGTGACTGATGACATTCTTTAATGTTTAATGACATTGTGTTGAAAAAGATTCTGTGGACAAACACCTCGAGGGAAATAATTTGAAATGGAGGTTTGTCAAAATAATAAAAAGTTCAGTCAAATGTTCAATCATTTTCATTTTCAATCAAGTATGTGCTCATCATGCTCTCTTTCCCATGCAAGGATTAGCATGAACTTGCAGAGGAGTCTTAAAACAAATACAGCCAAACAAACGAAATGTGAATTGTGTCATCTGCTATCTGAGCAAGATGACTAAATCCAGTCATCCTTTCACAATTGTTTATGAAACAGATTTTCCTAATTCTATATGCATTATAAACATTTTCTTGTCTTACACTCTTTCTTAGATATTTGGTCTCTTGAATGTATGAAAGGTTATGGATTAAATTTATCAATACAAGAGTGTGGAAATTTTAACATGCTCAAACTTAAATTAATGTGCAGCTTTCAGTGTAATAGTTTGATTTGTTTCAGTTGTAATAGTTTTAAGGGTAAAACAGCAAGACTTAATTTTCATGTTGCTGCTTTGTGTGTTCGCACATCATGGACAGACACAAAGTTGCACTAAAATAAATTTCTCAAAAATATTTTAATTTATTACTGTTATGATGACAGCTCACAAACAGCTGTCTTCACCTAAAAACATAAACAGTCCAACAAACAAAATGTGAGCGGCCATCTGAAATCTTGATAATATGACTAAATCTAGTAATGTAAAAAAAAAAAAAAATTTTATTTACAAAACAGTGATTCTTAGATGAGACGCATCCCTGACGAAATCTGTTGGCGTGCAAAATACTCATAAATGTTTTAGCACAGCTATTTACACACATAGTATGAGAACTGTAGCCTACATTGTATCAGTTGTCATAGTAAATTCATTACCAGTTTATTAGGGTCAAAAGGAAATGATGATAATAGTTGAAACATCCTTATATTTTATATCCCTTTCATTTTGAAAATCACAGATGCTGGTGCTTTAATCTTTTAGTAAACCGTTTAAAATGACATGGTACATAGAAAATAGTCAAAATGTACAAGTTTTGTGTTCTAGGTGAGAAATTTACACCAATAAAGTTTTCATGAACATTAGAAAACAACATGTATTCCCTGTGGCTGTTAAACATAATTTGAAATAATAAATAATTTGAAAACGTAGGTCTGTCATATGAAAAAGGTTCAGTCATACATTTACAAAAAAAAAAACTTTTCTGAAGTAAAAAATTGTGTTTGTCACAAACACATCCAAAGAGTTTTCTACTCGTGTGAGAAAAGCACTCGGGTGCATTATCATCAGGCTGTTTTAAAGAAATTCAAGAATAAAACTAAAGTTTAATTTAAAGACAATAGACAGCATGACTTGCTTTAGTGACAATGTGTTTAAAACTTTTTTTTTAAACATGTTTAAAACCGTAGGTGTAATTGTTTTACTGAGAACTTTTAAGTGAAATGTATATTTGATCTTTTACAGTACACATACTATCTACGGGCTAGATTCAAATGAAAACATTTATTAAATAACAACAAAAAGTAAAAACAACATTTTTGCTCATACTTAAAATTTAGTTTACTCAGATGTGTGTGTGTGTGTGTGTGTGTGTAAATAATCAGCCAAAGTGTTGATTATTTGTCTAAAGCAGGGCTTATTTAAAATGTTTATTTGTTTGTCTTGTCATACCATGTTATGTACTTTTCATTTAAACAATGTCGTTTAGCACAATGGTCAACCATTGTTGTTTTATTGTGCTTTATAAATAAAATGAACTGAACTGAACTAAAGCATGATTCTGTGCACATCTATATGAGTGAATGCTGTAACACAAGCACAAAGAGGATACTGTCGTCCACTGCCAGTTAGACCCCACAATCACCTTCACTGTCAGAAGTAAATGGATAGTTGGTGGTTTGAATAATTTTTAACTTAAGACTCCTCCTTATAAATGTATCTATTCAACCTACAGATTAGGTTGTTCTGATCCTACAGAGGTGTTAGCATACACACAATGAGATGATAAAGAAAAACATGTCCGGACATAGCACCTTTTTCAGACGCATATAGAAATTTTCATCAGTTGGTGAATTCTTTAATTCTATGTTTCAGTTTTCATACAATCAAAACAGTGATGTCTTAGCTATCAAAATTTTGCCTATAGATCAAGCAGAACTGAACCGTTTAGGGGTTTGACATTAGACACGTGTTTGGATGTCTTCCATCCCCCAAAAACAAAGAACAACCCTCAGACACGACCCCTTTCTTTCATCCCCAACCTGGAAAGGTAGACGTATTGTCAACCTTCCTTATTCAGAACCTCTTTGTAGACAAGCCGGTAGGAACAAATTGGTGACTAGGCATTAACATATGCCATACAAATCAAACAAACATTGGTCCTCTTAAGGAGCCACTACATCACCCTTTGCTCGGCTATTTTTCCCACAGTCAGGATGACCCCCCTGACTAGGCATTAACATATAACATACAGATCAAACAAACATAAGGTGGCAATACACATCCTTTGCTCAGCCAATTTTCCACAATCAGGAAGAGGCCCAACACCTCCAGACTACCCCGTTAGCTACAGGCCTGGAAGGAACGCCATAAAAACCTCATGGCACCAGGTGAGTGATAAAAACATCATAAATCCACTCATAAATCCAACAAATGTCATCTGTTTAGATCTTTTGATTTACAAACCCCCTACTGTCATGTCAGTCAGGGCTGACAGGACCCCTGTGACGTGACAGTCAGGGTGACAGAGGGGTCATATACCCATAAATCAGGTCAGAAATCTACCCATGTATACATTTGACATATGACAACCTGTCAATCAACGCTGACAGGGTGCTCATAAATCCGGTCATAAATCATCTTTGACGTACAGTATTGGATACAACTACTAGTGTACTAACTGATCAACAATCGCACTACTAACAAAGTGTTTCATAAATAAACAATTATTCAATTATTATTCAATTTAACAATTGCAAATAGCAGCTAACTTAATGTGATGTGTGTACTGCGAGGCATCTTTGGTTTCCACTTTTTGTGTAATTTGGATGGAAAATGTGTGCCTTTTATTGTCTGAGTCACTTATCAAAAGTTGCTAAAAGTTGCCAAATAAATTTTTAAAATTGCTAAATTTGTTGCTAGGTGCTTTTGGAAGAAAAAGTTGCTAGGGTAGTCTGAAAAGTTGTTAAATTTAGCAACATAATTGCTAAGCTGGCAACACTGTCGTGATCTGCCCAAGACACTTCCTCTGGTGGAACGGCATTCTCCAGAGAAGCCTTTTGCTCCAACACTTTCTGTTGTTTATTCCTTTGTCAATGTTCTTTACCCCATTGGATTATTGTTTTTGTTTATATTTACTTCAATCCCTAGACTTTGGTGTTTTTTTTTTGTTTGTGTAACCAGTTGCTTTTTCTTTTAAATAAATAATCTAGCAACTGAAATATTCGTTCATATGTGTGATCCTCTTTATGTTTATGTCACATGTGACAACTGAAAAATATGTAGTGTGGAATTTTTTTTTTTTTTTCCAAAATATTTTTCTGGACACAGTACACTCTTTGTTAAATGCAATAGTTTCCTTAATATTACTTTTGCACAAAAACTAATCTTGAGTAGATTGTCTTTTTTTTTTCCTGTAATGTGATGACTGATTGTCATGTTCTTCATGTTTCCTCGTGTTTCTTGGCTTACCACTCCTTTTTAAGGTGTAACTTGCCTAGATATGACAAGACTTATAAAGCTGGAATGCAAAATATATATATATATATAAATAGTGTGTGTGGTTGTGAGAGGCATTCAGACACACTGCTCAAATGGCTCTGACAGTGATCAGTTTTCTGTGCTTTGTAGCTTTGCTGCCTTTCCCAGGGTTGGGGGGATCCAATGACCACTCAGGTAAGATTTCTTCTCTAAAGCCATGATTTCTGCTTAAAATTAGGAAAAATATGACTGGATTCAAATCCTTTCAGGTCTAACATATTCAATAATATTTGAAAAGTATAATTTCTCTCTCTTACAGTATGTACAAAATCTCTCTTCTTAACAGGAAAGCAGGAATCGTTCTCTATGAAGGTGACTGTCACTAATAAAATTGCTAACACGAGTATCACCTACAACACTACTACACAGGGAATGCCGATGTTTGGGGTCTTAAATGAACTACACAAGAGAAATAACAGCTTCAAGTATGTCACAAAATATTATCATATTATTCTGGTTACATGTACTTTCCAAGCAGTAAAGCAAGTATAGTATAGTAGGATAATGGGCATCTTTTGCCATGTCAGTCTATTGTACAAGGCTCAAGAGTCAAGAATATAAGGAACTGTTGTATTGCTCATTTTATTTTTTGTGCTAATTTTGCTCCATTTATTTCTATTAGCTTCACCAACACTATTAACGATTCCTATGGCATATTTGTGAATGGTGTGAATGGAGTGAATGGATCTACTGAAAACCACACATACTGGGAGCTTCTGTCAAAGAGAGGAAGCACTATAACCCCACTGAGCGTCGGTAAGTGTACGAGTTTCATTACACAGCACACACTTTGTCACAGAGTATGGGTGCAAACATGTTGGAGCAAGAAAGTTTTTTTTTTTTTTTTGGTTTCACTTTATATGCAACACAAATATGAGAGATATTAATTTTCCCTCAATCTTTTACAGGAGTTGGCTGCTACCTACCCGAGCAAAATGAAATTTTCATTATGAATTTCACCACTCGGGGCTACACATTCACTAGTTGCGGTCACATTTATGGTTATAAATGAGGCTCCTCTGATTCTGATTCATCTACTTTAATACCATACTTATATTAATCTTGTATCAGTCTTCTGCACTAATCTTGTGTGTATCAATCTAATAATAATAAAATTGTATCAGTATAATAATAATAAAGTCACCAATGGAACTGAAATATGTCTCATATCTTTCCTCACAGAGCTCTCTTTTCACCTGCATGGTTTATGCTCAGAGTGGAACAAGATTAATCTCTGAGTTTGTAATGTGGAGCGACAACAGGGTTGAGGATCCACTTGCAGGCTTTATTATAGTCTTGTTCGTACAGGCAGGGTCAATCATCAGCAAACACAACAACAGAGACAAGGCAAGGTGTAATCCATAGACAGGCATAAGGTAGTGATGTTCGGTTCTTGAACGAATCGTTCTTTCAGGAAGTAACCAGTCGAGCCGGTTCACAAACCGAAGTAGCACGTTCGACTCAAAAAGAACCGAATGAGCCGGTTCAACCAACTGTCGAAGTTTGCCGAGAGTTACCGAAGATTCTGATGAGTGAGTTGACGATAAGCCTGAGAGGCGTACTGGAAATATGCTTATTATGACTGTTATTAATTTACATATTAAAACCTGCAAAAACCTTTCTGTCGAGTGATGTAAATAAATTTGACTATAGTTTATTGTGCATGCATATTATATTTAAAGTTGCTTAAGCGAAATCAAGGAGTTTATAGGACTGGTTTATTCATTCTTTATACTGTAGACATGTAGAACATATACACGTTTGTGCATCAATGTCTGTAATGTGTGCTGTAGGTGTGAAACTTGTAGGAATCTTATCCAAGTTGTAGGCTACTCAATATTGGTCAGTCAGTCGTATCTGACATAAAGGATCCACGAATGAAACTGACCACAAACACCATACTTAAGTGAATCATATGGCAATAATCAGCAATATGTGTTCACACAAATAACTTTATTTTTTGAATGTTCCAATACGTGTTGACACAAATGACTTATTTGAAATTCTCATTGATGCAACATGGCACTGATTTGTTATAAAAGAAATGCATAGAGACGTACTGCTTGATGACGTCAGGAACCATTTACTAGTTAAAATAGTTGATTTATAAAAATGACAACCATTCAAAATTTTACATATTTGATTCTTGCAGTTTTTCTCGATTTCTAAAACACTATAAACAGGTTTTGAACTAAAATTTCCAAACCATAACGCCATTTTTCAAAAAGCGCACCCATTTCCCTAAACTATAAATAAACACTATTCCCTGCTTTAACACACGAGTCAGATCTGGTGAACTGTTCCTGCAGCCGGATCACAGCCAGCATCGTGTCTCTGTCCCACGCCGAGAATGAGCTTCAACTCCACTCACACCTGAGCGCGCGCCACTCATCAAGTCAAGTCACCTTTATTTATATAGCGCTTTTAACAATACAGATTGTGTCAAAGCACTTAACAGTATCAAATTGGAGGATAGAGTGTCAGTAATGTATAATGATAAGATTAAACACTCAATTTTCAGTGAAAGGCATTTCATTATTGAATTCAGAGATGTCATTGTCTAGCTCAGTTTAGTTTAAATAGTATCTGTGCAATCAAATCGGCGATAATCGCTAGAAATGAAGTGTAATTAAGTGTCACACCTGCGCGGCATTTCAGTCAGAAAACACTTCATGATGTCACATTTTAAACATTACTAAACAAACACATTTGAATATAACTGTATTATTTTAATAAACTTAAATGATAAATGTAGCTATTAAAAATGCACAATTTTAAAGGTTTTAAAACTTGAAATATACACTTGAAAATAAGTATAGATTATAAATGTAATTTAAAATATAATTATTAAAATTTCTGCTCATCCACATTGAGTAAATATACACTTTAATAGGCCTATATTATAAAATAAAATAAAAAATAATTCTAAATGTAATTAAAAACGTAACATTTTAAGATTATTTAAATTTCTGGTCATCAACATGGAATATTTATTTTATTTAACCTTTATTTATAAATAATTATTAAGTAAAATTAAAATGTAATACCTTTAAACATATTACTGACATTAAATTTAAATGGTTAAATGTAATTAAAAATATAATAGTTTAAATGTATTAAAATTTCTGCCTGTTAACATTGAGGAGAATATTAAATTGAATATAATTATATTTAAATAAAGTTTAAATAATTTTAAATGTAATTAAAAACCTAATGTAATTTAAAGTTATGCCCATCAATATTAAATGAGGAGAATATACACAATTTGTTTTTCATTTTATATTTCATCTTCCATCCAAATAATGCAAATAAAAATCCTTCAGTTATAACAACACAAAAGATGTTCAAGCCACCATTTCACATGAATAATCTCAGACTGAAAGTTGTTCAACATGAAACGCAGACACAGACAAAAGTGTGAGTCACAAAATAAAAAGTTGCTTCAGGTGCAGCATGCATAAAAATATACAGCCACAAAACAAATACAGATAAGAGAGATATCAATGCAATCACTTCTTTAAAAGTTCATTATTTATGTCTAATATCAACTGCAAGAGAAGCTCTGATCTGAAAAGCAGGACTGTGGTGGTCAGGGGTCAGAGGTCAGGGGTCAGGTGTGTAGGGCGCGTGTGATGGCGGAGGCGAGGTGTTTGGCTGTGGGTTTCTCAGCGCAGCAGCTGACCGTCAGTCCGTGCGTCTGCAGCGTGTCTGCTGTGGTCGGTCCAATCGACGCAAACTGAAGAACACAAGGATTATTTATTATATATAATATGTGACCCTGCACCACAAAACCAGTCATTTTTGTGAAATTTTGTGAAAAATCTGAATAAATAATCTTTCCATTGATGTATGGTTTGTTGGACAATATTTGTCTGAGAAAAAAATCTAAATATTGAGAAAATCACCTTTAAAGTTGTTCAAATGAAGTTCTTAGCAATGCATATTACTAATCAAAAATGAAGTTTTGATATATTTACGGTAGGAAATTTACAAAATATCTTCATGGAACATGATCTTAATATCCTAATGATTTTTGGCATAAAAGAAAAATGTATAATTTTGACCCATACAATGTATTGTTGGCTATTGCTGCAAATATAGCTGTGCTGCTTATGACTGCTTTTGTGCTGCAGGGTCACATATTCTCTGATGCTGTGTGTCGTACCTTTATCTGCTCCAGCTGAGATCCTGAGAGTCTCTTCACCAAATCCAAGCAGAACGTCACTCCGGACGGACTGAAGAATGCCACACTCGCCGGGACACCCTGAACACACACACACACACACACACACACACAGGTGAGTGACAGCGCTATCATGAACAGACAGATGTTCGGTCTCTGACACACACCTGCTGAGTGAAATAGTCAGTGATGTTCTTCTGTAGATCAGGATGTTCTGATGTCTGGTAGATGATCAGAGTCTCAAGAGGAATATCTGACAGAGAAACAACAACTATAAAGAAATACTGACTCAAATGCAAAAAGAAAATCATTTCTAGGATTAGTTTTGGGCAACAAAACCCGTCAAATGTGCATGTCAGGGTCATATTCTACTCCATAATCATAACAAAAAGGAAACTTCATTCTGGAGTTTCAATATAATTGAAATATAATATTTAAATTCAATATAGATTGAATAACCCTGGAGCACAGAAGCAGTCATAAGCAGCACAGCTATATTTGTAGCAATAGCCAACAATACATTGTATGGGTCAAAATTATAGATTTTTCTTTTATGCCAAAAATCATTAGGATATTAAGATCATGTTCCATGAAGATATTTTGTAAATTTCCTACCGTAAATATATCAAAACTTAATTTTTGATTAGTAATATGCATTGCTAAGAACTTCATTTGAACAACTTTAAAGGTGATTTTCTCAATATTTTGATTTTTTTGCTCCCTCAGATTCCAGATTTACAAATAGTTGTATCTCAGACAAATATTGTCCAACAAACCATACATCAATGGAAAGATGATTTATTCAGCTTTCAGATGATGTATAAATCTCAGTTTCATAAAATTGACCCTTATGACTGGTTTTGTGGTGCAGGGTCACATATAGTATATTATAATATAAAATAATATATATTTTTGATAATATATTTTAATATCTTTTTTTTTTTTATTTTGGGGTGAAATGAAACCCTAAAAAGACAACAACAATGCATTAAAACTGCATTCACTACATTAAAAAAAATTAATAAATGAGTTTTTATGACAAATGTTGCATTTTGTAAGGTCACATCTATAATATCTGTAAATCCTCTGAAACGGTTTATAAATGTTCTCACGGTTCTTTCTGAGCGCGGTGGGCAGAATTTCACGTTTGATGGAGCCGCAGGGAAAGAAAAGCGGCAGAATCTCTTGATTTTCTCCTGCGTTTAACAAAACACAACATTAACAAGGACTCAGGTTATGAAAATATGAAATATTTTGACATCATCAGAGAGAGTAATATTAGACAGGGTCATACTCTGTAGGATGAGCAGAGCGAGAGCGTCTGCGGTTCCAGTATCTTCACCCAGAGGATTCAGACCCAAATCTACAACTAAACAATTTAGCAGAAAACAGCAATTTAAGCTTTATTAAAATTATACAAGCTTCATTACTGGAAGATGCTGACAGTGGAACTCTGTTTGTAAATTTGATTTTGCACTTATAAGTGTGACTCTGAAATGTCCAGGTCATATTTCAGCACAAAAGAAAAAAAAATTAATTATGCTTTGCATAATGAAAATTAAGCCTATGTTTAGGTCAACAACCATTATTGCAATAATGCATAATAAAGGATTTTTTTTTTTTTTTTTTAAATATTCATTCTCAGCTATATTCTGGTTTTGGGGCAAAATATGAAATTGGCATGTTCTAAAAAAAAAAGAGTAGATCTGAAACATACAAATACAGAGAAAAGAAAAGCAGAGAAACACAAAGAACAGACGAGGACGGTGATTATCATCTGGTTGTGAGGATGCACAGGTGTGTTCAGTGCATCATGCAGCTGTGAGCAGATTTACTCAGGTGACGGAAACAAAAGCAGGTGATCCACAAACACACACTTCTTTTATTAACAGCAGGGCACTTAAAACACTGGTGTGAACGCCAGCGGTGTGTGAGAAACCTTCTGATGTGCTGCCATTGTGTTCGTCAAAGCACAGACAATAAAATACTCTCATAATCTCCTGATAGATAATAACTCCATCAGAAGTGTGTTTGTGTGTGAAATGATTTCATACCTAAAGATGTTGTCGCTTTTCCAACCACATAAACTGACTTTTCATTCCATTTGTCTTTCACTGCGTCCCATTCTGTAGAATAAAGACAACACAAATGAACTGCAATACTACAAATACTATGCTAAACTGTCACAACACAAAATAAAACCGTAATGGTCCAAAATCAGGCATTTTCTTCAAGTGTTTTTATCATTTTAGTCTTTCATCCAATCATTTATTATGAAAAGTGATAAAAAGTGGTGAAACTGTGGCCTCTAGTGGCTGAGATCACTTACTAAACTCCACATACAGACAGTAACATTTACATGCATGCATTTGACACATGCTTTTATTATTGCATTCAAGCTAAACTTTGTCTAAATTCATGCATTCCCTGGAAATCAAACCCATGATCTTGCGGTTGCTTGCACCATGTAAGATGTCAGAAACACTGCTTTAATATAACTGAATTAATATAATACACTGCCCCTCATTTATGAGTTTCTACATCTGAAAGATTATTTTCATATTATCCTTCCACACACTTACACATTACAACTAATTCATTTTATAACTTATATTGTAGCTGAAACTATAATTAAAACCATTAAAAAACATTTTTGTTACTTAAAATAAAATTTTAACTGTAAATAAAATATAGAATTTTTCATTTTTATTTTATTAATTAATTTTTTTCTTTTTATTTCATTAATTTGGCTTAATTTGAAATAACAAAAATGAATAAAAACTATACAGACATATATTCAAAAAACTGCTAAAAATTACAAAAATTACAGAGCAAAACTACTAAAACATTAACTAAAATTAAAATAGAAAAATAAAAACTGATTCAAAATATTAATACAAACAAGTACTGTCAAACGATTAATTGCATCCAAAATAAAAGTTTTGTTTACATAATATGTGTGTGTATTGTGTATATTTATTATGCATATATAAACACAGACATGCATGTATATATTTAAGAAATATATGTAACGTTTATATATTAAATATATTTATATATGATATAAAATATATGAATATAAATATATACATGTAAATATTTTCAAAATATATTATATATATTATGTAAACAAAAACTTTTATTTTGGATGCGATTAATCGTTTGACAGCACTAATACAAACTATAATAGTATCTCAATAATACTAAAATAACACTGCAGTTGTAAATCCTATATGGAAGAGTTGCTTTTTTGTTGAAATGTAATTTTATAATCATCCAATATGAAGCAAAAACATCTCCAAAGGCTTCCAGCATGGTTTCCTGCATCTCATAAAGCACATGATGATCCAGACTCACTGCGTCTTTGTTTCTGAGAGTCTAAACAGGTCTTGACGGCCTCCACGGCTCTGGGGCTGGTGAAGATCAGACCTCCAAACCGCTCGGGCTCAAAGAGCTGGTGTTTCCAGAGCACAAGCACAAAGAGTTCATGTCTAATAAACCACAACAACATTATTCAGCTTCAGGGGCCAGTTGTTCAAACAGTTTAGTCTGGATCAGAATGATTTTGCTAACCAGGGTCAGGAAACCCATCTTACTTTTGTGCTGGTTTTTCAAAGCAAAATAGGATTGGATCTCCCTGATCCAGATACACACTTTAGATTACTAGTGCTCTAAAGGGACATGATGATGATGGGAAAAACAGATGAGATGGGGAAGAAAATGCCAATGTTTTGCATTACATTTACACAAATAACTGCTGCTCCATCTCTGATGATCGTGCCAATGTAGTTTACAATCAGTGATTTAAAAAAAAAAACTTTAAATTATATATAATATTTTTGTTTGATATTGACAGCTGTTTTGGATACATACATTATATGTTACAAATAGTGATGTCAAACGATTAATCGCATCCAAAATAAAAGTTGTTGTTTACATAATATGTGTGTGTGTACTGTGTACATTTATTATGAACAGTATTGTTCAAAATAATAGCAGTACAATGTGACTAACCAGAATAATCAAGGTTTTTAGTATATTTTTTATTGCTACGTGGCAAACAAGTTACCAGTAGGTGCAGTAGATTCTCAGAAAACAAACAAGACCCAGCATTCATGATATGCACGCTCTTAAGGCTGTGCAATTGGGCAATTAGTTGAATTAGTTGAAAGGGGTGTGTTCAAAAAAATAGCAGTGTGGCATTCAATCACTGAGGTCATCAATTTTGTGAAGAAACAGGTGTGAATCAGGTGGCCCCTATTTAAGGATGAAGCCAGCACTTGCTAAACATGCATTTGAAAGCCTGAGGAAAATGGGTCGTTCAAGATTAAAAAGTTGATTGGAGAGGGGAAAACCTATAAAGAGGTGCAAAAACTTATAGGCTGTTCAGCTAAAATGATCTCCAATGCCTTAAAATGGAGAGCAAAACCAGAGAAACGTGGAAGAAAACGGAAGACAACCATCAAAATGGATCGAAGAATAACCAGAATGGCAAAGGCTCAGCCAATGATCACCTCCAGGATGATCAAAGACAGTCTGGAGTTACCTGTAAGTACTGTGACAGTTAGAAGACGTCTGTGTGAAGCTAATCTATTTTCAAGAATCCCCATAAAGTCCCTCTGTTAAAAAAGGCATGTGCAGAAGAGGTTACAATTTGCCAAAGAACACATCAACTGGCCTAAAGAGAAATGGAGGAACATTTTGTGGACTGATGAGAGTAAAATTGTTCTTTCTGGGTCCAAGGGCCACAGGCAGTTTGTGAGACGACCCCCAAACTCTGAATTCAAGCCACAGTACACAGTGAAGACAGTGAAGCATGGTGGTGCAAGCATCATGATATGGGCATGTTTCTCCTACTATGGTGTTGGGCCTATTTATCGCATACCAGGGATCACAATACTTGAAGAGGTCATGTTGCCCCATGCTGAAGAGGACATGCCCTTGAAATGGTTGTTTCAACAAGACAATGACCCCAAACACACTAGTAAACAAGCAAAGTCTTGGTTCCAAACCAACAAAATTAATGTTATGGAGTGGCCAGCCCAATCTCCGGACCTTAATCCAATCGAGAACTTGTGGGGTGATATCAAAAATGCTGTTTCTGAAGCAAAACCAAGAAATGTGAATTAATTGTGGAATGTTGTTAAAGAATCATGGAGTGGAATAACAGCTGAGAGGTGCCACAAGTTGGTTGACTCCATGCCACACAGATGTGAAGCAGTTTTAAAAAACTGTTGTCATACAACTAAATATTAGTTTAGTGATTCACAGGATTGCTAAATCCTAGAAACAAAAACGTTTGTACAAAATAGTTTCGAGTTTGTACAGTCAAAGGCAGACACTGCTATTTTTTTTTAACACACCCCTTTCAACTAATTGCCCAATTGCACAGCCTTAAGAGCGTGCATATCATGAATGCTGGGTCTTGTTTGTTTTCTGAGAATCTACTGCACCTACTGGTAACTTGTTTGCCACGTAGCAATAAAAATATACTAAAAACCTTGATTATTCTGGTTAGTCACATTGTACTGCTATTATTTTGAACAATACTGTATATACAAATACACACACATACAGTATATATTTTAAAATATTTACATGTATATATTTATATTCATATAATTTATATTATATATATTAGTGCTGTCAAACGATTAATCGCGATTAATCGCATCCAAAATAAAAGTTGTTGTTTACATAATATATGTGTACTGTGTATATTTATTATGTATATATAAACACACACATACAATATATATTTTAAAATATTTACATATTTATATTCATATAATTTATATTATATATAAATTAGTGCTGTCAAACGATTAATTGCGATTAATCGCATCCAAAATAAAAGTTGTAGTTTACATAATATGTGTGTACTGTGTATATTTATGATGTATATATAAATACACACACATACAGTATATATTTTAAAATATTTACATGTATATATTTATATTCATATAATTTATATTATATATAAATTAGTGCTGTCAAACAATTAATCGCATCCAAAATAAAAGTTGTTGTTTACATAATATGTGTGTGTACTGTGTATATTTATTATGTATATATAAATACACACACGTACAGTATATATTTTAAAATATTTACATGTTTATATTCATATAATTTATATTATATATACATTAGTGCTGTCAAACGATTAATTGCGATTAATCGCATCCAAAATAAAAGTTGTTGTTTACATAATATATGTGTGTGTACTGTGTATATTTATTATGTATATATAAATACACACATACAGTATATATTTAGAAAATATTTACATGTATATATATATTTATATTCTTACATTTTATATTATATATAAATTTATTTAATATATAAACAACATATTTTTCTCAAATATATACATGCATGTGTTTGTATTTACATTTACATTTATGCATTTGGCAGACGCTTTTATCCAAAGCGACTTACATTGCATTCAAGTTACAGTTTTTACATTTTATCAGCTCTTGCTTTCCCTGGGAATCGAACCCATGATCTTGGCGTTGCTAGCGTATATATTTATATATACTTAATAAATATACACAGTACACACATATATATTACTTAAATAAAAACTTATTTTGAAAGCGATTAATCGTTTGACAGCACTAGTTACAAATGTTGTATTTTTGGACCGGTTTTAAAGTTTTATTACATTTTTGTTCCAGAAATCCACCCTTCTGTTGGGATCAGAATAATCCTGTTTTTCTGGATCAAAAATATCCCAATCGTACTAAAACGTTTTGAACAACACAAACTGAGGATTTAATCCAGATCGAAACCAAGACTGCATTTTGTGATCTAATCCGAATTCAGAATCCGCTGAACAAACCATTTTCAAGATGTGACCAAAATCCGATCGGATTACTTTTGAACAAGCGGCTCCAGAAGCAGTTTCCAAACTCACCCGCTCAGAAAGCTCATCTAGAGACACAAACTTGAAGGACAGAACCGGAATCAAAGAAGCTGTGTGTCCACAAGAGGCCAATTCCTGAAATAAACACCCAACATCACACTCTCAAAACACTGGGATTATTATGAATATTATAACACATCATGAGGTATTACCTGGATATAAGGGTCTGCTTCATCCTCACTCTCTCGTGGCTCTTTCAGAAGTAGCACTTTCATGTTTGCAGGCATCTAAAAGCACTGAAAGACAATGTTTGCAATGTTAACGTGCTTTAATACAGTCTGAAGGAGTTTCTGCTGAATGACCTTATATCAGCATTTCATACAACAACGCCCATGAGAATACACATGTGTCACATACTGATAACAGGAACAACAGACCACAGGAACTGAGGATCTTGTGTTTTAATGCATTAGTGAGTTATGATCTATAACATAACAAGCACGCGACATACAGCTGCACGCCCTTTAAAGCTGGTTGCTGTCAAAGTCATTCGCGCGCAGCTGATAAGAGTAATAATGCATGATGGATTTAGTTTAATAATAGTTGGGAAAATACATCATGACATACTTGCAGCGAGTGAGTTTGTGCAGCTTTCCGCATAATTGTGATAAAACGTAAACTACAGCAGTGAAGCAGCACGCAGCAACGGCGCCTTGAAAACCGGAACAGTGCGATTCTTCAAAATAAAAGTCCGTAAATTCTAATGTTTATTACTGGACGCGGGAGGGGAATGGAGTAAATTATTTTTTCTCGCAATTCTGAATTTATTCCTCACAATTCTGACTTTTCTCAACAATTCCAGGAAAAAATGCAAGATATAAAGTCAGAATTGTGAGATATAAACTTTACGTAGCAGACCACAAATTACAAATGTAAAGTTTTCACGGCATGCATTCATTTATTTATTCATTGTTTTTTATGTTTTAATCAATTTTGTAAACGGAACCAGCCTGTATATTCTATCTTAAATGTATAATACTACTAATACATTATTTTCGTATTATTTTTCGACTTGAATGCGTGTCCCAATCAGTGTTGGGTAAGTTACTCTAAAAAAGTAATTAATTATAGTTACTAATTAAATATTTAACAGTGTAATTAGATTGCTGTACAAATTACTCTCTCCAAAAATTATTTAACTACTAAATACTTTCTAAATCCTATATCATCCTCGACAAGTTAATGACATGAAACGGTTCTTTTAATTCTTTCAAGTATTATTATTCTGCTCACACTTTAGATTAGAGTCCAATTCTCATTATTAACTAACTATTAACTATGCCTCAATATACTCCTAATTACTGCTTATTAATACTTAGTAAATAGTTGTTAAATTTAAGAATTGGGTAGGATTAAGGATTTAGAATAAGGTCTTGCAGAATAAGACATTAATATGTGCTTTTTAAGTAATAATAAACAGCCAATATCCTAAAGACACTAAAGTGTTATCAATATTCTTATCAACTCACCAAAGTATTTAAAGTCAGAAGCGTGCATAAAAAGCATGCATTTTAAGGTTAGACTTTAGATTTTGATGTTAAATCCACTATAAATGTTCTACAGTCGATACACAGTATTAAGTTCAATTACATAACAAGTAACTGTAATTAAATTACAGTAACTAATTACTTAATAACTAGTAACTAGTCACACCGAACACTGTTCCCAATAACCTAAAATCCCTCGGTCAGCTTCAGTGGAGTGTGTTTATCGCGTCAGTGTGATTATATAATCAGATTCCAAAAGTCAAGTATTATTAGTGTAATTAGAGTACATTTTATAATGCTCATAATCAGATGACAGTTACATTTGATTACATGATTGCATATTATTCACACTATGGCAGTAAATCATTTCTATTTTTTTTTCTCTACTGAGTGTCGTACCATTTAGCTTTGATTATATTCACAATATAGAATTATCATGTAAATAAATTTGCAAACCATACTTCTGAATTTGAGTGAAAAAGCACCTCTCAAGCAATCAGACCATGTATGAAACAAATAATTTTGCAAGTTACTAAACACTGTTGATTTATGATTTAATGCATTTAATGATGTTGATATAAAAAATGGGATATATATTTTTTTCTCTTTGCTTTTTATATCAATATAGTACGTTTAATGGTAAGTTTAAAACGAGTTAGGTAAAAAGTAATCTATACCTTATACATTACCTAATGAGTTACCTACGTTACTAACTAACTGTATATATATATATATATGTACACTGCCGCTCAAAAGTTTGGGATGAGTAAGATTTTTAATGTTTTTTAAGGGAGCCTCTTCTGCTCATCAAGGCTGTATTTATTCAATCAAAAATACAGAAAAACTGTAATATTGTGAAATCTTATTGCAATTTCTAATATTGGTTTCCTATTTTAATATACTTTAAAATATAATTTATTTCTGTGATGCAGCGCTGTGTTTTCAGCATCATTACTGCAGTCTTCAGTGTCACATGATCTTCAGAAATCATAATAATATGCTGATTTATTATGAGTGTTGAAACTCTTCATATTGTGATACTTTTTTCTTTGATTCTTTGAAGAATACAAAGTTAAAAAGAGCAACATTTGTTCAAAATATAAATCTTTTCTAACAATAGAAGTCTATACTATGACTTTTTATTCATTTAACACATCCCTCCAGAATAAAAGTATTAATTTCTTTAAAAAAAAAAAAAGAAAGAAAGACTTACTGACCCCAAACTTTTGAATAGCATTGTGTATTGTAACACAAAATTTCTTTTAAAAATAAATGCTGTTCTTTTAGACTTTTTATTAATCAGAGAATCCTAAAAAAAATATCACAACGGTTTCCAACATTGATTATAAATCAGCATATTAGAATGATTTCTGAAGATCATGTGACACTGAAGACTGCAGTAATGATGCTGAAAACACAGCTGTGCATCACAGAAATAAATTACAGTTTAACAGATATTCACATAGAAAACAGTTATTTTAAATTACAATAATATTTCACAAAATAACAGTTTTTTTCTGTTCTGTATTTTTTGATCAAATAGATACAGTCTTGATAAGCAGAAGAGACTCCTTAAAAAACAATAAAAATCTTACTGATCCCAAACTTTTGACCGGCAGTATATATATATATATATATATATATATATATTTTTTTTTTTTTTTTTAATTATTATTATTATTATTATTATTATATATTGTGTGTGTGTGTGTGTGTGTGCAAAAATGTGTGCAAATTTCTGCTCATAAATATAAAATTTGGCAAACTTTTAGTGCTCGTTTTATGAAAAATCCAACCGTCTTCGCGTATTTTGATGCTGATTGGATGAGACTGCAGCGGTGACTCCTCCCCCTTCCGCATATAATTAGGAAGTTCAGCACGAGCGCTTCCTCTCGGAAATACCTTCATCACTTGAGGCTCGCGATCACCTGCTGAAGATCTGAACGCGTACAGTATGATGAAGATGAACGAGTCGCTTCACGCGTTTGACTTCGAGCGTCGCTTTAATGATCGCGCCGCGCTGGAGTGGTTTGAGCAGAACTGGTGAGTCGAATTATCAGAAGCGAATCACTGATTCATTTCTATTCATTCTGTTACTCTGATGTGCGTCTGCTAACCTACGCTCATATCACGCATACACAAAAGCAGAATAAAATAGAACAGACTGGGCTGCTATATATACACGTAAAGTCTGATATGCAATACGTAATACATTATAATACTTATTATATAATAAAAACAGTAACAGACAGCCCAAAGACGCTTAAAATGTGTAATATACGTCACATTACTAACATGTATCCTGCTTTAATCTTTCATAAGGGCTGTAGGTAGTATGTTTAAACACTCCCTGCTCATTAAAATAAGCTATAAATTCTGAGAGAGTCACCTTTGACCTTTCATCTTAAATATCACAATCATATTAACAAACAAGAACTGATGATTCTGTCCATCAATGTGAACTATGTGAAGTGTTCAGACAGTTTTACAGGAGATTTATGGCTCTGCTGCGATTGATTGATTGATTGATGTCTGTGATAAAACCGGTTCATGTGGAGGACTGCAGAGATTCGCTGACCTTTGACCTTTCAGCTGATTGCCACATCAAAATCTGCCAGTGTCCTAAAAACCTTTTATTCGAAGGTTCAGATCAGGACAGAGATGTTATAAAACTGACGAGCTCTCTTGAATGAGAGCCTATATAACCTTGAATTATTCTATTTTTAAAATGTATTTTATATGTTAAAATATATATATATATATATATATATATATATATATATATATATATATTTTTTATGTAAAGCACTTTGAATTACCAGTGTGAATGTATGCTATATATATAAATATATAATGTGCAATCTAAATAAACCTAGCCTTGCTGTCACTTTTATTGTTTAATATCCACACATATATGTCATATCTATGTGTATCAGGTCTTAAAGTGGATTGTAATGTGTTTCAGGGGAGCAGCGTTTGTTCTGTCGGGTGTGTATGCGGTGTTTATATTTCTCGGACGCATCTTTATGAAGGACAGGCAGAAGTTGGACCTGCGGAAGCCTCTTGTGCTCTGGTCATTATGTCTGGCCATATTCAGGTGAGACGCCGGCCGTCTGATTAAAAACATACAAGAATTGCGAGATATAAACTCAGAATTGCAATTCTGAGAAAAACCGTAAGAATTGTGAAATAAAAATGTCGGTAACATTTTACAATAAGGTTCATTAGTTAACATTAGTTAACAACATTAGTAAACATGAACTAAGACTGAACAACACTTCTCCAGTATTTATTAATCTTAGTTAATGTTCATTTCAGGATTTACTAATGCATTATTAAAATCACGAGTTGTGTTTGTTAACATTAGTTAATGCACTGTGAGCTAACATGAATAAACAATGAGCAAGTGTATTTTCATTAACACAGATTAATAAATAGTGTAATAAATGCATTGTTTATTGTTAGTTAATACATTAACTAATGTTAACAAATGACACCTTATTGTAAAGTGTTACCAAAATGTCATATTCTGTGGTGGGAAAAAAACTGACTTGTGAGATATAAACTTGAGTTTACACTTTGCAATTCTGACCTTTTTCCTCTGAATTTTGAGTTTTATCTCGCAGTTCTTAGAAAAGTCTGAATTGTGACTTAAAATCAGAATTCTAAGAAAATTTGAATTTTGAGATGCAAACTCAGAATTATGAGAAAAAATGTTAGAATTGCAGATGCAAACTCAGAATTATGAGAAAAAAAATCATAAGTGTGAGATGCAAACTCAGAATTAGGAGAAAAAAATCATAAGTGTGAAATGCAAACTCAGAATTCTGAAAAAAAATCATAATTGTGAAATGCAAACTCAGCATTATGAGAAAACAATCATAATTGTGAGATGTAAACTCAGCATTATGAGAAAAAATGTTAGAATTGCAAGATGCAAACTCAGAATTATGAGAAAAAAATCATTATGAGAAAATTTTTTAGAATTGCAAGATGCAAACTCAGAATTATGAGAAAAAATGTTAGAATTGCAAGATGCAAACTCAGAATTATGAGAAAAAAATCATAAGTGTGAGATGCAAACTCAGAATTATGAGAAAAAAAATCATAAGTGTGAAATGCAAACTCAGAATTATGAGAAAAAAATCATGAGAAAATGAGAAAATTTTTAGAATTGCAAGATGCAAACTCAGAATTATGAGAAAAAAAATCATAAGTGTGAAATGTAAACTCAGCATTATGAGAAAACAATCATAATTGTGAGATGTAAACTCAGAATTATGAGAAAAAATGTTAGAATTGCAAGATGCAAACTCAGAATTATGAGAAAAAAATCATTATGAGAAAATTTTTTAGAATTGCAAGATGCAAACTCAGAATTATGAGAAAAAAATCATAATTGTGAGATGTAAACTCAGAAAAAATTTTAAATTGCAGATGCAAACTCAGAATTATGAGAAAAAAAATCATAATTGTGAAATGCAAACTCAGAATTATGAGAAAAAAATCATTATGAGAAAATGAGAAAAAATTTTAGAATTGCAAGATGCAAACTCAGAATTATGAGGAAAAAATCATAAGTGTGAAATGCAAACTCAGAATTATGCGAAAAAAATCATTATGAGAAATTTTTTTAGAATTGCAAGATGCAAACTCAGAATTATGAGAAAAAATGTTAGAATTGCAAGATGCAAACTCAGAATTATGAGAAAAAAATCATAAGTGTGAGATGCAAACTCATGAGAAAATGAGAAAATTTTTTAGAATTGCAAGATGCAAACTCAGAATTATGAGGAAAAAAATCATAAGTGTGAGATGCAAACTCAGAATTATGAGAAAAAAATCATAATTGTGAGATGTAAACTCAGAAAAAATGTTAAAATTGCAGATGCAAACTCAGAATTATGAGAAAAAAATCATAAGTGTGAAATGCAAACTCAGAATTATGAGAAAAAAATCATAAGTGTGAAATGCAAACTCAGAATTATGAGAAAAAAATCATTATGAGAAAATTTTTTAGAATTGCAAGATGCAAACTCAGAATTATGAGAAATAAAATCATAATTGTGAAATGCAAACTCAGAATTATGAGAAAAAAATCATTATGAGAAAATTTTTTAGAATTGCAAGATGCAAACTCAGAATTATGAGAAAAAATGTTAGAATTGCAAGATGCAAACTCAGAATTATGAGAAATAAAATCATAATTGTGAAATGCAAACTCAGAATTATGAGAAAAAAATCATTATGAGAAAATGAGAAAAAATGTTAGAATTGCAAGAATCATAATTGTGAAATGCAAACTCTGAATTATGAGAAAAAAATAATAAGTGTGAGATGCAAACTCAGAATTATGAGAAAAAATGTTAGAATTGTGAAATGCAAACTCTGAATTATTAGAAAAAAATCATAATTGTGAAATGCAAACTCATAATTATGAGAAAAAATCATTATGAGAAAAAATCATTATGAGAAAAAATCATAAGTGTGAGATGCAAACTCAGAATTATGAAAAAAATCATAATTGTGAAATGCAAACTCAGAATTATGAGAAAAAATGTTAGAATTGCAAGATGCAAACTCAGAATTATGAGAAAAAAATCATTATGAGAAAATGAGAAATGTTTTTAGAATTGCAAGATGCAAACTCAGAAATTATGAGAAAAAATGTTAGAATTGCAAGATGCAAACTCAGAATTATGAGAAAAAAATCATAATTGTGAAATGCAAACTCAGAAAAAATGTTAAAATTGCAGATGCAAACTCAGAATTATGAGAAGAAAATCATAATTGTGAAATGCAAACTCAGAATTATGAGAAAAAAATCATTATGAGAAAATGAGAAATGTTTTTAGAATTGCAAGATGCAAACTCAGAAATTATGAGAAAAAATGTTAGAATTGCAAGATGCAAACTCAGAATTATGAGAAAAAAATCATATTTGTGAAATGCAAACTCAGAATTATGAGAAAAAATGTTAGAATTGTGAAATGCAAACTCAGAATTATTAGAAAAAAATCATAAGTGTGAAATGCAAACTCAGAATTATGAGAAAAAAATCATAAGTGTGAAATGCAAACTCAGAATTATGAGAAAAAAATCATAAGTGTGAAATGCAAACTCAGAAAAAATGTTAAAATTGCAGATGCAAACTCAGAATTATGAGAAGAAAATCATAATTGTGAAATGCAAACTCAGAAAAAATGTTAAAATTGCAGATGCAAACTCAGAATTATGAGAAGAAAATCATAAGTGTGAGATGCAAACTCAGAATTATGAAAAAAAATCATAATTGTGAAATGCAAACTCAGAATTATGAGAAAAAAATCATTATGAGAAAATGAGAAATGTTTTTAGAATTGCAAGATGCAAACTCAGAATTATGAGAAAAAAATCATATTTGTGAAATGCAAACTCAGAATTATGAGAAAAAATGTTAGAATTGTGAAATGCAAACTCAGAATTATTAGAAAAAAATCATAAGTGTGAAATGCAAACTCAGAATTATTAGAAAAAAATCATAAGTGTGAAATGCAAACTCAGAATTATGAGAAAAAAATCATAAGTGTGAAATGCAAACTCAGAATTATGAGAAAAAAATCATAAGTGTGAAATGCAAACTCAGAATTATGAGAAAAAAATCATAAGTGTGAAATGCAAACTCAGAATTATGAGAAAAAAATCATAAGTGTGAGATGCAAACTCAGAATTATGAGAAGAAAAATCATGTGTGAGATGTAAACTCAGAATTATGAGAAAAAATGTTAGAATTATGAGCTGTAAGCTAAGAACTGCGAGAAAAATACTCCGAATTCTGTTTATATCTTGTAATTCTGTGGTTATATATCACATTTCTGTCTTTTTTTTTTCTCAGAAATGTGACACAAAAAGTCATTGTGATTTGCATTTACCTTTTTTATTTTCTGAATGGGCCTCCAGAGGACCAGAACTAAGCCTAGTATTGTGGCAGAGAGTTTTACTCTGTTTTGATGAGAAGTCTGAGTTTGTACAGCCCTCTGGGGTCAGATCTGTTCTCAGTTTGACCGTATCTCTCCTCTGTTCTCTGATAGTCGTTGAGGAATGGAACAGATATGGTGTGTTTTGTCAGTGCAGCTACTGTTTCCTCATTGCTGTTGTGTGTGTGTGTGTCAGTATAATGGGAGCGACGCGGACGAGCTGGTACATGTTCAATATGGTGCGGTCACATGGGCTCCGGGAGTCTGTGTGTGACTCTGAGTTCTACAGCGCCCCCAGCAGCAAGTTCTGGGCGTTTGCCTTCACTCTGAGTAAAGCGCCTGAGCTCGGTAAGACTTTCACACTAACTGCTGACTCTGTGATTGCTTTGGATAAAAGTGACTAAATATAGCTCATAATTCATCCATTATTCCTTTGTTCTTCAGTGGAAAAAATTGGAACTGGAGCAGGAATTGCTTTGAAACTATGCTCACTCAGAAACTGCTAGTAAATTTCACAACTGTGACCCTGCAGCACAAAAGCAGTCAGAAGTATGGGTCAAAATGATCAGTTTTTCTTTTATGCCAAAAATCATTAGGATATTAAGTAAAGATCATGCTCCAGGAAGATACTTAGTAAATTTCCTACCATAAATATATTAAAACTTAATTTTTGATTAGTAATATGCATTGCTAAGAACTTCATTTGGACAACTTTAAAGGTGATTTTCTCAATATTTAGATTTTTTTTTGCACCCTCAGATTCCAGATTTTCAAATAGTTGTATCTCAGCCAAATATTGTCCGATCCTAACAAACCATACATCAATGGAAAGATTATTTATTCAGCTTTCAGATGATGCAATTTCATCACTGGTTTTGTGTTCCAGGGTCACATATAGTTACAAAAAAATAGCAAGTGACACATTAAATTAAACATGAAATTTTGATGTTGAAAGACTGAAATAGTATTTTCATGTAAAACATACTCTATTATAATGCAAAGTCATACATATTATGCAAAGGTCTTTGGGAAGTCTGGCTTTTTTTTTTAATGCCTGTAAAGTAAAGAAAGACCTTTAGTTTATTTAAACTTTAAACTCTAACCCCCAACATTTAACATTCCGGGTTCAAAACAATTTGTGACCCGCTCATAAATAATCATGACTTTCCAAGAACAAACAAAAATCGCATTTACGGTTTGTTGTAAATGGCTTAGAAGCAGAAATGTGACACTCATATTTTTGTGTTATTATACACTTACAAATGTAAAGTGTGCATTTTGACTTGAAGTGGTAAGAATGCCCATCTAACCAGATTAACTTGTGTTATGATTACTAGTTTGCTCGTGTAAACATCTTCATGAATGTTTCACCTGAAAATACAAGAAATTATATTTAGCATCAGCAAAATTAAGCCATTTATTTATTTGCATTGTTGCATTTATTATATTATTTAATTTGTGAAGCATTTACACGACAGTTGTACGCTGAAATAAAATGTATTGTAGAAACAATTTTGACTCAAAATTCACAAGTAATTACAAAGAAATTGCAAATAACATATTGAATTAAACATGAAATTTTGATGCCAAAAAACTGAAAAGCATTTTCTTTGTTTTTTTTTTTTGCATGCAACTTCAAAACCTATTTTTATTTTCAGTGCAGAGCCTTTAACTTTTTAATGTTATATAAAAAGAATTACAGTATTTTTTTTTTTTACATATAATAATACAAGGTAATAATTGTTATGAAAGTGTCGCAATGCAAAAAAAATCTTAATGTTCTTAAAATAGGCTTCATTTTATTAATGCAAAAATTAATTTCAGATGTTTTTCTATTGATTTTGGGGTGAAATGTGACTTATAGTCAAATAACGTATAGTTACATCTCAACTCTTTCTAGTATCCTCGTGCATATCATGTTACTGACTTTGCATTCTTATGATGGGAGTTAAAAGACTGTATAAAAGATAACTTCTGGGTGAAAGCAATGACTGATCAAATGTACACCTTGAATGCAATGTACTCTAAGCATCTGTCAAACGCGTGCATGTAAAATAACTTTGCACAGATATGCTTAGCAAATGATTTTATTAATTTATGCATGCATAATAACTTTAAACTTCCATTATACGTGCATTAGTGTCTGCGAAGGCCAGTTGAAATGATTTTTTGTGAAATGCATGTCACAGATGTTTGTGATGTTGTTCAGGGGACACGGTGTTCATCGTCCTGCGTAAGCAGCGTCTGATCTTCCTGCACTGGTATCATCACATCACTGTCCTGCTCTACAGCTGGTACACGTATAAAGACCGCGTGGCCGGCGGCGGCTGGTTCATGGCCATGAACTACACCGTCCATGCATTCATGTACAGCTACTACACGGTTAGAGCGTCCGGCACTCGCGTGCCGCGACCCATCGCCATGATGATCACGCTCATGCAGATCACGCAGATGCTCGTGGGGCTGAGCGTTCTGGGGCTCCTCTATCTCTGGAGAAACGAAGTCCACTGCATCTCCACCATGCACAACATCACCTACGCCTTTATCATGTACCTCAGCTACCTGCTGCTCTTCTCCATCTTCTTCTATCAGTCCTACTTCAAACGCTCTGGAGACGAGAAGAGAGTGAAACGAGAGTGAGAAGAACTCATCGCTGCAGTCCACATCCGTCCTGTTCCTTTAAAATAATGCAAAACCATCCATAAAGAGAATTGAAAACACTGGTTTCCTTCCTCCGAGATTAAAATACTGTATATGACTGCATCATAAATGTTCACGAAGAGCACTAAGTGAATGTGACAAAACCAGTCAACAACAGCTCATATCATATCATATATTTTGAAGAGAAGAAATTATATTTAGCATTAGGAAAATATAGAACTATCCCTTAAATGTTGTTTTTAGTGATTAGAGTTTAAAGAAGAACTAATAAAATATTTAAAGAATGAAATAAGATATATATATATATATATATATATATATATTTTAAAATGTATTATATATATTTTTTTGTGGCTTTTTTTTTTTTTTGCATTGTGACTTTTTTTTAATGACAATTAAGAACATGAGACCTCCACATTTCACATTATTGTAATGTAATAATAAAACAATTATATATTATTTAAGTTGTAATGCACTTACAGGACAATATATCTTGTATAGCATGTAAGTTGTTGATTTAATTTTTAAAATGATTGAATGACAGTATTTTATAAGGTGTGCATCACTTAATTGTTATGAAAATAATGTCACAATGCAACAAAAAAAAAAAAGTTCTTAAAATAATTTTATTTTATTCATGCAAAATGTGATTTTATATGTTTTTCAAACGCTTTTAGGATGAAATGTGACTTTGATCAAATATTTTGTGAGATTCGCCTGCTAACAGAAGTCCTTTTTCATAAGTGAATGAGTTAATTGTGTTAATGTTTACAGGACTTGTGTGTTAAAGCATTGATTTTATCACGTTGCAACATCTCCTCTGATGATGAAACCACTGATCGTGTAATGTTAAGTTGCTACAAACATGAGTGAAGAATACCCTTCAAAACAACAACAAAAAAATCCCCAAAAGTTGAGCTGAAGCTGCTGAATATTACAGTATATTCACACACAACTACATTTGCCATGAAATGTCCAAATTTAAATTTGCACAAAACCTCATTGCAGACATGTAAGAAAGAATTTAAAAGGGTTTGCCGTTTATAGAGTTAATTGTTTAAAAGTGTCAGTAAAAATGAGCATTTGCAGGTTTTTTAAGTATATATTACTGTAAAACAGATGATGCGTGTGACATATTTCTGCACTTCTGATTCCTAGGCTTACTGTGAATATATAGCGCTTCAGTGTATCATGAAGATCTGCGTGGATCTCTAAACTAGTTTGACTGGAGAATACAGAGTTCCTATTGTGTTTGTGTTTGTTGGTTGCCTGTCAGACGGTGGAAAGTCGTCTTTCTGGTTAGTCAACATTCAGCATTCGAGTTGATCTGGTTGATTGTCAGCAGGTTTATCAGCATCTGTGCTTTTCTAGAAGCTTTTTCTCAAGTGAATGAATGTGTTGTCTCAGAGTTTCATTGTCTTCATTCATTCATTCTGTTCGATGGATGCTAGTTTATCTGTTCCTCTGAATTCTCTCAAACATTAGAAATGCCAAACATCATTTGAATGTATTTCGCTCACATTTTTTTTTTTTTATATGAACAATTAACCAAATGTTTTTTTCATTTTAAGATATGAGTTTGTTTGCAAAGCCCTGGTCTTCTGTTTAGACTGGGAATGTTCTGAGGCATGGGTTTATTAATAATAAACACCTACTAAACATATTTTTAGTCCTGTCATTTCTCAGCAAGGTCTTTTGATCTGAATCTCTTGAGTAAGAGTTCAAAAATTTTGGGTCAGGCAGATTTTTGAATGTTATTGAAAGACGTCTCTTCTGCTCAGCAAGGCTGCATTTATTTGATCGAAAATACTGTAAAAATTATGAAATATATATGATTATATGTTAAACTGTAATTTATTTCTGAATTTTCAGCATCATTTCTCCAGTCTTCAGCGTCACATGATCTTCAGAAATCATTCTAATATGCTGATTTGATGCTCAACAAACATTTCTGATTATTATCAATGTTGAAAACAGTCGTGCTGCACAATATTTTTATGGAAACCGTGATGCATTTTATTTTTCAGGATTTACAGATGAATAGAAAGTTCAAAAGAATAGCATTTATTTCAAACAGAAATCTTTTATGACATTATATATGTCTTTTCTGTCACTTTTGATCAATTTAATGCATCATTAATTAATAAAAGTAAGAAATATTAATTTCCTACAAATATACACACTGAATTGTTACTGAAGGCATATGGCGTTATTTGAATGGCAAATGCTGCCCTCTGCTGGACTGATGGACACTCGCTGCTGGTGTCTCTCCTCTGAGCTCAGTGTGATGATCTGCTGCTGGACATGAGTTTAGAGGAGGAGCATCAGATCAGACCTCATGTGTTCCTCTCTCACAGTATCTGCAGAAACAACACCAGACACGGACAGAAAAACACTTCAGACTCTGCTCTGCTGTCCTGTGCTGATCTGCAAGGTTTTACACTGAATGAAGATGAGTGGAGTTTCATTTGATGCAATGATTCAGAGAAACTCTTCAGGAGGAGGGAGAACGTCTCTGTGGTTTCTGGTTCCCATCAGTTTGCCTGTGTTCACACTGCCTGGAATCTGGATCATGTGAGTATTTATTAATACCCTCAAATAAGACCAGAGTTCGTGTTAATCTGGCAATTTAATTTCAATAAACTTTGAATGCATTTAAACTACAAAGATATATATATATTAGTTTTGTTTATATTTTAAATTAGATCATTTATATTTTCTGTTTTCATTTCAGTTAAAGTTTTTTTATCATTTTGTTGTGAAATTTTTATGTTTTTTATATTAGTTTATGTCAAGTAATAAATTTATTATGGTTTTAGTTCTACAGTAGTTAACAATAATGGCTGATATATTGAGGAAAAAGTATATTTTTGGTTTTAAAATTGTTATTGTCTGTATTACTGAATATATTGTAACTTTGTCTTAGAGAATTGGAGTTTATCCATTTAACCATTATGTGTTTATATTTACTCTAAATGCGTAAATGTTTGCAATGTGTTTTAATGTAATTTTAGCAGGAGTTAAATGCCTTTCAAAAATGTATCACTTTGTAAACAGTTTCTATGCAAATCTTTTTGCAAAACTCATTTAGTAGTTATTAAGAATCAGTTTTGCCCAGTTGATCTGAAAACTTTTGTAAAGACATGACAAGATTTCTGAAAGTCTGTACTTAAAGTCTGTGCTCTTTTAACCTGTCTGTCTCTTTCTCTCACAGATATGCGATGGCCCTTTACAATCAGCACATTTGTCCTGTGAACAACTGGTAAATATTGAATCTTCTCCTTGGTGGAAAACAGAGAATGCTGTGATTGATTTATTCAGATATCAATAGAATCTCCTCAACAATAAATGAATAAGTGTTTGATTAGATCACATTGATTTTGAGGTTAAAGAGGCTGTTTGACTGTCACGTCTCTGTGTTTGTTCACATTGATCAGTCTGTTAAATGCCGAACTATACAGTTTACTATCTCAAGAGTTTAGTTATCTCATATTCATTAATGAGAAGGAAGGATTTTGCAATGTTAAAAATCAAAACCCTTGTAAAATCTTTGTTTTAACTTATTTTATGCATGCAGTCAGCAAATATTGTCACAGTATGTGTGTGTTTGTAGGGTATATAACTCAACCTGTGAGACGTCTTTGGTTCTTCAGAGCGGATCTGATCTGTGCTGCACGCTGGACAACATCCCACTCATCAGGTACCAAAACATTACATTTTATTAGAAGATGAGCTAAAATGATATATTGTCAGACATGTTTTTGATCCTCCTGATGTGTGTGCAGTAAATGCGGCGGCGTTCCTCCAGAGAGCTGCTGGTTCAGTCTGCTGTGCAGCACTGCTTCATTCGTGGGTGAGTGATTCACTGATTCAATGATTCAGCGATTCAGTTCTGAGCTATATAAACACTCATCTGACTCTAACAGCTCTTTCAGCATATTTCATTTGTTTTTGATGTGATTGTTCTGTTTTGTGTTACAGTGATTGTGATGGTTCTGTTTCTGTTTGTATTACAGTGATTGTTCTGTTTTGTGTTACAGTGACTGTGATTGTTCTGTTTCGTGTGTTACAGTGATTGTGATTGTTCTGTTTGTGTTACAGTGACTGTGATTGTTCTGTTTGTGTTACAGTGACTGTGATTGTTCTGTTTTGTGTGTTACAGTGATTGTGATTGTTCTGTTTTGTGTTACAGTGATGGTTCTGTTTCTGTTTGTGTTACAGTGACTGTGATTGTTCTGTTTTGTGTTACAGTGACTGTGATTGTTCTGTTTGTGTTACAGTGACTGTGATTGTTCTGTTTCATGTGTTACAGTGATTGTGATTGTTCTGTTTTGTGTTACAGTGATGGTTCTGTTTCTGTTTGTGTTACAGTGATTGTTCTGTTTCTGTTTGTGTTACAGTGACTGTGATTGTTCTGTTTCGTGTGTTACAGTGACTGTGATTGTTCTGTTTTGTGTTACAGTGACTGTGATTGTTCTGTTTGTGTTACAGTGACTGTGATTGTTCTGTTTTGTGTTACAGTGACTGTGATTGTTCTGTTTTGTGTTACAGTGACTGTGATTGTTCTGTTTGTGTTACAGTGATTGTGATTGTTCTGTTTCTGTTACAGTGACTGTGATTGTTCTGTTTTGTGTTACAGTGATGGTTCTGTTTCTGTTTGTGTTACAGTGATTGTTCTGTTTCTGTTTGTTACAGTGACTGTGATTGTTCTGTTTTGTGTTACAGTGACTGTGATTGTTCTGTTTGTGTTACAGTGACTGTGATTGTTCTGTTTCGTGTGTTACAGTGATTGTGATTGTTCTGTTTTGTGTTACAGTGATGGTTCTGTTTCTGTTTGTGTTACAGTGATTGTTCTGTTTCTGTTTGTGTTACAGTGACTGTGATTGTTCTGTTTCGTGTGTTACAGTGATTGTGATTGTTCTGTTTTGTGTTACAGTGACTGTGATTGTTCTGTTTTGTGTTACAGTGATGGTTCTGTTTCTGTTTGTGTTACAGTGATTGTTCTGTTTCGTGTGTTACAGTGACTGTGATTGTTCTGTTTTGTGTTACAGTGATTGTGATTGTTCTGTTTGTGTTGCAGTAACTGTGATTGTTCTGTTTGTGTTACAGTGATTGTGTTGTTTCGTGTGTTACAGTGATTGTGATTGCGCTGTTTATGTTACAGTGACTGATTGTTCTGTTTGTGTTACAGTGATTGTGCTGTTTCGTGTGTTACAGTGATTGTGATTGTTCTGTTTGTGTTACAGTGATTGTGATTGCTCTGTTTAGTGTGTGTTACAGTGACTGTGATTGTTCTGTTTGTGTTACAGTGATTGTGCTGTTTCGTGTGTTACAGTGATTGCGATTGTGCTGTTTTGTGTGTTACAGTGATTGTGATTGTTCTGTTTGTGTTACAGTGACTGGGATTGTTCTGTTTGTGTTACAGTGACTGTGATTGTTCTGTTTCGTGTGTTACAGTGATTGTGATTGCTCTGTTTATATGTTACAGTGATTGTGATTGAGAGTGTTCTGTTTATTGTGTGTTACAGTGACTGTGATTGTTCTGTTTGTGTTACAGTGATTGTGATTGTGCTGTTTCGTGTGTTACAGTGATTGTGATTGTTCTGTTTGTGTTACAGTGATTGTGATTGGTCTGCTGCGTTACGCTCAGCTCATCCATAAGCACAGCAACAGCGTGTTGAACATCGAGGGTCTGTTTGCCGGATGGCTCTGTGCTGCAGGACTCATGATTGTGGGAAATTTTCAAGTAAGAAAACAAGAACAAAGCAGCAATTCACCGTTTTTCTTCCACCTTTCAAATGACAATTTCTCCATAGACACCATTTGGTTATTTGTTATTTAATACACTACATTGACCAGGGTTCAATATTTTGAAACTTATTTTACTAGATTATGATGGTTTTAACTCCGTTAGGGCTCTCTTTTTTAATTTGGTTGATACATATGAAAATAAATCTCCAGAATAGTTGATTTGGTAGAATGTTCTGGAACATTCCAAGTGCTGCTCTTCGTACAGGCGTCTCCTCCAGATCTCCGCCTGCGCCTTTCAACTTTTATCAACATAAGAACAAACACTATTTGTTTTTCCTCATTCATTGAGACTTCTTTCCTGCTGCTATAGTTTATTAGAGCTTTAAATAAGCCCATAAATGTGTGCTTTTCTTTGCTTCAGCAGATATTATGCAATATTATTATCAGCGTGATCACATAAACACAGCTCACCGCATAGCGCCTCTCCTGTCCACATCCGCTGATTGTGTGTTATTGCATAAGTGTGAAATCAAAGGCATTCAGCCGTTTGATGTGTGTCCTGCAGTGATGAAGGTGTGTGCAGATGTGCTTTAACTAAGCAGTGAAAGTGGTTAGAGATCTGGGATGGAAACTCAAGGGCTCCAGGTTCAAACCCAGCAAGGGCTGCTCTGTAAACCGTCACCAGGAACAAAACACTAAATCAAGGTTAAACAAGTGCAATGCTTCTCTTTCTGACTCCATTGACAAAGATGGTATTCAAAGATATTTTTGAGACTTCTGCTGCTTAATTACCTTTTTACTTATAGAAACTAGGAAGGCCAATAATTCAATAAAATAATTATACAGAATTTACATTTAAATAAATTCTGCAATTCCAGACTGAATGTTTATTGTGAGTAATGAATTTACGTCACTTTTCTAGTCATTTGTGATTTTTTAAAAGTAATTGGCTTTAAAAAATAGTAATTTCTACTCTGTAAAAAAATAGATTTGTTTTGTCATTTTAATTTTTGGTGCACATTTTACAAGTAAATACTATTTCAGTCTTTCTACTTCAAAATGTCATGTTTAATTCAATAGATAACTTGCTATTTATTTGTAATTATTTGTGAAATTTAGTAGAACGTTTATTTGAAATTTATTTCTAAAATGAAAATTTTTATAAATTTTTAAAATGTTAATTTTATTTATATATGTTTTTTAGGATACATGATAAAATATTTTAGAGCTTTATAAAATTTGTATTGATAATACAAATTTCCATGTTTTTTTTGTTTGTTTTTTTCCCCTACTTTTTGAGGTCTAGAAATCACCTCTTATATCCAGGTTTTCTAAGACCATAAGAAAACTGATTCTTCACTGTTGTTGGTGGAACAAATTTAAATAATACAGTTGAAGTCAAAAGCTTACATACACCTTGCAGAATCTGCAAAATGTTTATTAATTTACCAAAATAATAGGGATCATGACCCCGTTCAAAAGTTTACTCCCCCTTGATTTTTAAAACTGTGTTGTTACCTGAATGATCCACAGCTGTTTTTTTTTTTTGTTTTTTTTAGTGATAGTTGTTCATGAGTGCCTTGTTTGTCCTGAACAGTTAAACTGCCTGAATTTTTGAACAGAACGAAGATGTGTAAATTTTTCTTATTTTGCCTAAATATCATATTTTTTCCATTTAGTACATACCCTTCAGAAGCTACAGAAGAGACTTACATGCTTCCCAGAAGACAAAATAAGTTAAATTTACCCTGATCTTCAAATGAAAAAAAATGTCATTCCCCGGTTCTTAATGCAAGGTTTTTCCTTCTGGAGTATCATGAATGTTTGAACCTTCTGTAATAGTTGCATAAGAGTCCCTCAGTTGTCCTCAGTGTGAAAAGAAAGGGGGGCGGGGGAAACCAAAGAATTTGTGGGAGCTGAAGGATATTTCTGAAGCACAGCAGGCAGTTTAACTGTTCAGGACAAACAAGGGACTCATGAACAACTATAACTAAACAAACAAAACAACAACAACAACAAAAAAAACACAGCTGTGGATCATTCAGGTAACAACAGTTTTAAAAATGAAGGGGATGTAAACTTTTGAACAGGGTCATTTTTATAAATTCAACTATTATTTTCTCTTGTGGGCTATATGTAAACATCTTGTATGTGAAATATATTATTTAGGTCAGTACTAAATAAACAATAACATGCATTTTGTATGATAATCCCTCTTATTTTGGTAATATAATTAACATTTTGCAGATTCTGCTAGGTGTATATAAACTTTTGACTTCAACTGTAAATGTGATGTCATTTTACATCTTGATTTTTTGCCTTTTTTTTAAATCTAATTTTAAAGATGGAAGTGAGAACCAGTGCTCTAAAAGATACAAAAGCTGTCACTGGGCCAGTAGCTTTTTTTAAAAAGTACACTTTTGAGTGAAGTGGGATTGAAACTGTAACTTGTGTTGACTCTGTGCTGTTTTCTGCAGGTGGATCATGCTAAAGTTCTTCATTATGTGGGTGCGGGTCTGGCCTTCCCTGGCAGTCTGCTGTTTGTGTGCGTGCAGACGATGCTTTCTTATCGTGCAGCCGAGACGCCGAGAGACTTCCAGACGGCTCATCTGCGGCTGACGCTCACCGCACTGGCCTTCACCACCCTCATACTCAATATCCACTACATACAGTGCTCATAAAGTCATAAAACTGCTCCATATGGCCATAAATGCTGTGCAGTTGTTCCTTAACGTTGTGTCCTGCAGGCGGTGTGTTTTTCATTCAGGAGAGTTTTGTTCTCCAGCATGCGGCTGCTATATTGGAGTGGATGTTTGCCATCATCGTGCTGCTGTTTTACAGCTCCTTCTCGCTCGAGTTCGGCTCCATCTCTTCAGAAACACTCGGCGCTCTGATGACGAGACGAGCCGGCGCGTCTGAGGAGGGACAGAAACTAGAAAAAGTCTAGACCAACGTCTGAAGTGTGAACCTCAGCCTAAAGAGAACATGTGAACCTGCTGGAAAAACCTGTGCAACCTTTAGCTGCATTACAGACAATTTGAATTTAAGAATGTAGAATAAATCTTTGTTAAGATTAACAGAGAATACTTTGATGAGCTTTTAGGAGCAAGACATGAAATGTTATGTTTATGACTGGGAGTAAAAAATAAATAACAGTAAACACCATAGGCGGAGGGTGAAACAATTCAGGGTAAGGCTAAAATTTGCCTTTTGCCTTTATTTGAATAAAAATAAAATAAAGAGTTTTATCTCACAATTCTTACTCTTTCTCGCAATTGTGAGGTTATATCTCGTAGCTATTTCTGACTTTTCACAATTCAGATTTTTTTTCTCAGAATTGTGAGTTATTGTGAACTCGAGTTGTGAGTTATAAAGTCCAATTCTGAGGGGAAAAAAGTCTATTTTCTTACAAATGCGAGTTTATAACACAATTCTAAGTATATAAACTCGCAGCTTAAAAAAAAGTCAGAATTTAGAGTTTATATCATGAAATTCTGAGAAGAAAAAAGTCAGAACTGCGAGACGTAAACTTGCAATTACATGGAAAAATGTCAGAATTGTGAAATAAAAAGTATAGTTACCTTTTTTTTAAATTCAGTGGCAGAGAAAGGCTTCCAGATACACTGTAAAAAAAATACATCTGTAAAATAACAGAAAAAGTACTGTGGTAAATACATAATTATGGAAGAGCTGTTTTGTGAAAAATGTGATTTCTCAAAACAAATGCGCACTTTAGTGTGGTTATTTATTTACTGGCAGCTGTATTGGCAATATTTGCATAATTCTGTCTGGATTTTTTCAAGTGCCTAATAATTCAGTGTCTTGATATTCAATTAACAACAGTGTTCTTGAAAACCATGTGTGAGCTTTAATTATATTACAGTTGCATGATGCTGCATTTTATTGTTTGCACTGTACCACTTTTCTATGGTTTATCTTCATGTCCACACTATGACCTGCTGTATATTACTGTATATTTATTACAATTTGATAAAATATTTGATAAAAATATTTGAAGGAAGACAAGCTGAGCAATTAAATAATGAATTACTTTAAAAAAATGAGTGGGTAAAAACATGTAGGCTACAAACACTTTGATTTATTATAGCATGATCCCAGCTAACAGGGAATGTTCTCACAACTTTCATTAACGTTGTTAAAGTTATATAAATTTTACAAAAAACGTTTTTAAAGTAATGTTTTTGGAACTTTCTTATAACTTAATTAATGTTTGATATACTGTACGTTCTCATAACAATGAGAGAAAACGTTTTGAGACCAACATGTCCTTATGATGTTATTTATTTGTATTTGATAAACGTCTAAGAAACGTTTCTAACCTTTAAATAACGTTCTAATCAAAAGAAAACTGGACATTTAGATTTTTAAAAATAATTCTCAAACGTTTAATGTTGAAGAAAAATAAAGTTAGTATATTGCTGTGAGAAATGTGTTCTTTTTACCTTTAAATATCGTTATAATCAACAAAAAAACGGGACATTTAACTTTTCTCAGAGTATATAAAAAATGGACGGTCAAATAACGTTTTATTTTGGGTGAAAATAAATTTAGTAGAATGTTGTAAAAACGTTTTTGTGACTGTTAAATAATATTCTAATAACGACAAGCGTTTTAGAAATATTAATGTTCCCACAATGAACTGTTTTTGCCGCCTTTTTTTTTTTTTTTTCCAGGATTGCCGCCTTTTTTCACACAGGAAGTGTTTCAATGCTGCGCTGTTACCATGGAGATTGTAAACAAAACACGCTAATACCAAAGTGTCAACGCGTTAACATTAGCGATAACACGCCATTTGACGGCTGTTTTAATGTTTGGATAAATAATTAGAGCTGTTGTACAGGTGGATTGTTTTGCTGAGATGGACTCGGAGTATGTGAGCCGCAGTCTGGCCGTGTGTCTCTCTCAGGGTCTCGCGGAGCTGATCGAGCAGAGGCCGCCGGATCCCATCGAGTTCCTGGCGCTCTGGATCCTCAAATACAAGCAGAACCAGGAGCTCCAGCAACAGGTAACACACACACACACACACACTCTCTCTCTTTCTCTCTCTCTCTCAAACACGCACGCACACACACGTTCATTTTTGTGAAAAGTGGGGACATCCCATAGGCGTAATGGTTTTTATACTGTACTTACTGTATGTGCTATTGTCCTACACCAACCCTACACCTAAACCTACCCCTTACAGGAGACTGTCTGCTATTTCAGATTTTCAATACGCTCCATTCTGTGTGATTTATAAGCGTTTTGAAAAGTGGGGACATGGAGTAATGTCCTGAAAAGTCACCTTCTCCTTGTAATACCTGTCATACCCTTGTTATTATACACATCTATGTCCTCATTTGTCACAAAAACGTGCACACACACACACACACACATACACACACACATTAATTAATTAACTATGAGGCTGCGTGTGGGAAAGAAAGAGCACGAGATGAGACCACCACAGATCTGTTACAGTTTTTTCAAAATGCTTACAGTTTTTGAAACTATGGCTCCATTTCTCAAAACTCTACACACAACATACAAAACACCACACACGTCTTGCAAAAGCAAACACTTCTTTGAAAACTGTTTGAACTCTTCTAAAAATGGTATTTTTGTGTAGTAACTCTACACACAAACATAAAATAATTAGCCACATACACGCCAAACTACACACAGATGTTAAAAATGTAAAGCACTACTCTTGTGTGCCTTTCGCTTGTTCAGAGTGCAGTGAAGAGCAGGAGTTTGTTATAGCACTCGCACATACTGTACATGCACATATATACTGTATATACAGTACGTATGACTGATGAATTTTACACCGGTATGTGACTGAACTGAATATATACTCAGCTGACTTGAGCTGTAGAACGATACTATTGACTTGTTAGAGCTATGAATTTGATGCTGCTGTGAAACAATCTACTGTATATTGTATAAAGCACTTTAGAAATAAAGTTGACTTTCTGACTTGGCTTGTATGCATGTTCAGTATAGATAGATAGACAGATATATTATATATATATATATATATATATATATTACTGCTGTCAAACGATTATTCGCATCCAAAATAAAAGTTTTTGTTTACATAATATATGTGTGTGTATTATGTATATAAAGACACACACATACAGCATATATTTTTTTGAAAATATTTACTTATTTAGTATATACATGTATATATTTATATTCATATAAATTATATAATATATAAATATATCTAATATATAAACGTAACTTATTTTTCTTAAATATATACATGCATGTGTGTGTACTTATATACACATAATAAATACACACTATACACACATGTATTATGTAAACAAAAACTATATATCTATACACACAGACACTGAATATGCATATTAGCCAAGTCTGAAAGTCAGCTTTATTTATAAAGAGCTTTGTACAATTTAGATACAATATAAACAGAAATGCAAGGGGGTAACAATAATTTCTTTCTAAAAAAAAAAGGGTTTTGATTACTAAGTGAGCAAATGATGTATAAGTGTGTAGGTCATCAGTAAATGAGTGTGGCATTAAAATAACAGTGTTTCCCAAATTAAACAAAAGAGCTGTTAGTTTCTAAAGATGTGTGTAATGTAGAGAACTGTGTTTAGAGTTTTGCAAAAAGTTTGTTTTTCAATATCAAACTTAGTTTAAAGCATGCAATGTGTTTATAGTTTTGCAGACTTGGTGTAAAGATTAGGTTTGTGAGTGAATGAGTTCCACTAAGTGGGCATCAAGTATCACTTTTAGTGTCTAAGCAATTTTAAAAATAAAATAATAAATTTTGACTATATTTATTAGATACATAATTGTATATGTATTTTATAGGTATTTAAATTTGAAAGTAAAATAAATTACAGTATTTATTTATATTATATCATAATCTGCACGACCCCGTAGTTGCCTTTCTTTGATGACGTTCCAGGACGATCCAAATGAGCGATTATTGTCAGTGAAGTCCACTGCTTAGGGAACAGGGAGCAGGGAACACTGCGTAGGGACCCTGTCAGCCGGAATGCCTTCAGTTATTATTAGCTGGAATCATAATAATAACCCATGATTTCATCTTTGTATTTTGTTAGAAATCTGCTTCCCTGAGACAGCTGGAGGAGGAGCAGCGGCGGCTTCATGATGAAACGGTCCATCAGAAGCTCCTGGAGGACGAGGAGACACGGATCAAAGCTGCAGAGGAGCACCTCCAGGTGAATCCAGCTGAATAAATCAGCTTTCCATTGATGTATGGTTTGTTGGACAATATTTGGCTGAGATGCAACTATTTGAAAATCTGGAATCTGAGGGTGCAAAAAAATCTAAATATTGAGAAAATCACCTTTAAAGTTGTCCAAATGAAGTTCTTAGCAATGCATATTACTAATCAAAAATTAAGTTTGATATATTTACGGTAGGAAGTTTACAAAATGTTACAAAAAGGACACTAAGGCCTGGTTTTACAGACAGGGTTTAGCTTAAGCCAGGACTAGGCTTTAGTTAAATTAAGATATTTAAGCTGCTTTTATAAAAATGCCTTTGAAGAAAATGTTACAGGTGTGCATCTTGAGACAGATCAATGGCACTGTCATAGTTTAAGATATGTCAGAGCAAGATATTTTAGTCGAGACAGCTCAAACATGCATTTTAATCTGGGACTAGCCTTAAGCCTTGTCTGTGAAACCGAGGGTAAGGGACCCGGATAATGAATAGAGGGTGCTGGCCCACAAAAAAAGGTTGAAAACCACTGCTTTAAATGTATGTCACTCTGCACACAGACCACATTCACTTTACTGTGACTAATTAAAAGATCACATCACAATCATGGTTTCAGTTCCCAGTGAACAAACAAACTGTTAGAATGGAGAGCCTAAATGCACCGTAAGACACTGCAGAATTGGTCAAATCCATGCATAATAAATAACACATACAATCATTGGACTTTTAACCATATTGCAAGTTTTATTGTTTTCAAAATACTTCATGATATTACTATTTAAGGCTCTATTTTGGATCAAACAACTGCAGCCTTGATTAACATAAAAAACTTGTTTCAAAATGATAAAAATCGACCAAAAAACTTGTAAATTATATTGTTATCTTGCAATCAATGTAAATCTAAAATTCTGAAACAAGAAACTAGCACAAAAGGACATTAGATTACTCTTATTTATCATTTTCATGCGTGTCTGTTTTCTTGAACACCGATCGATCAGCTTGTAGGGTGTTCAGTTTTGCAGAAACTCGCAGAGGTGACAGTGACTGATAGCCTAAAGAAAACAAATGAACAAAATCATTTAGAAAAAGTACAACCTTCATGGACCTTGTGAATAGAGTTATATGTGTGTTCATATCCTGTTATACTAAAATAATGAAAAACGACTTAAATGCTCTGATTGTGTAAAGTAAATTTTTAATACCATTTTCCCAAACTGGCAGGGGCAGGGACCTTCATTGTTTTCAAGATAAGTAGCTTGTTTATTAGCTATCAGACCTCGTAATGTTGCTGTATTAAAGTCAGCCTGTGAATGTAAAGAAAAATACACACGTTTGTCATGTCTACTTTGTGACTAATTAAATCAGAATATTAACCTATTAATGCCATATACAGTTTAAAGTTCATTGACACAAAACACATACCGTAAAGGTGAAGTTCAACCAAGCAGATGAGAATTTATCAGAGAGGTAGACTTTCATGCTTTCGTTGAAATCACTGGGACAGCTCTGGACATTTTTGTCACATGCAGTCAATGCAAAGGCTGCGTGACATATTCAGAGCAGATCAGAACTTTTGTTTTGTTTAAAAGATTGTGTAGACGGTGTTTTAGTGCCACGTTAAATTAAAAAAAAATTTTTTTTTCAAATAAAAACTAGTGTGAGCCCAACATAAGGCAGGGCCGTCATATGTTTTTTCCCCTTACCATTAACATCATCGTTAAGGCCTTCGAACATCGTTGCAGAGTAACTGCTGGTCATGAATATCACCATCTGCAGCACATATACGTGTGGAGGAAATGGTTAGAGATTATTAAAATTACCACCAACTCATTCTATTTACTTAAAGTGGAAGTGAAACAGTCAGTCAAGTTTGCATTATTTAGTGAAGTGATTTCCACTTTAATTAAAAAATATATAATAAACACTATTAATTTGACTATTTTCTTTTAAAGAAAAAAGGATGTTTTGTATGCATGGGCGCCGCTGCTTCATTTCCACTTTAAGGTGTTCTACAGATAGTTTTTGCTCCTTTTGAAAGCTTTGCAGTAGCAGTTGTGAAAGCAGTACTGTTATAGCTGTTGGGCAAGATGGACCTGCTAGAAAAAAAAGAGAAGCAAGAAGAATCACAAGGTTTGAATTTTCCCTTCTATTGAAAGATTGGGATTTGTTAAGGTGGAAGAGGGTAAGATTGTCACATTTGGACATTTAGCAGCAAATGATCTTTAAGTTCAATATATTATTAAACAAAATCCATCCATCTCTCTCTCTCTCTCGCTCTCTTTTAATGTATATAGAATATACATTAAAAAGTTTTGTAAACATTAATTGAATACATACCTTTGAGAATTTTCCTTCTTTACTCATGTTTTTGATTGCTTCAGTGAAAACATAAGGAGAAAGCTGTAATAAAACATAGTGTGACCCATTAAATATAACTATAAATAAATATTAATAAAATAATTAATAATAGTATTAATGCACTTTATTTAGTTAGTTTATTTTTAAAATAAAACAAACAGAATTATAAATAAAGTGTAATAATACTATTATATATTAAAATAAAAAAAGAGTATTAAATAAAAATACAATTATTTTATAGTACACTTTAAAAAAATACAATCCTATTATTTACATTTTAATTTTTTCTTTTTATATGAAATTTCAACATTTTAAAATCAGCAAGTAAGTATATGTGCAGCCGATTTTAGAGCTGAATGAATGAAATGTCACAGTTTTGCATTTTGCTCTGAAGCTGGCAGTGAGTCGCCTAGATTTATGCATTCAGTTTGAATGGAAATCTTATACACTATTACAATTAGTCAGTCTAAAACGGTGATAGTGCATTAACAGCTGTCAGCCATGTCGGTACTTAAATGAGTGGTCTGAACTTTACCCAGCACATTTTTTATTTTGGTCGTGCAAGCGCACCTGTCTCTTCAGTCTTTGCTTTTTATACTTACTGACTGCTCAGGAAATTCAAACGTGCCTTCAGTTCCCAGACCGGTCATGTAGATGTATATGTTGTCATTTGCTTCACTGCATTAAATGAAAATAACAATGGTTCTTCATTTTAGCTACAAAGTCATATTAGCTGAAAGCAGTAGCCTAGTTATGGGGCCAAGCAAGCGGCAGATGCCTTACAGTGATTTAGTTGCACATAGTATCCCTGGTGATAATTGTAGACAAAGCAGTTTCCAAAATTCTCATGTAAAATTATTTATAATGTAATACAAATGCTTTTTGACCCGTAGGTGGTGATGCCATGATCTAATTCATAGAAATTGCTATGCATTTTGACAAACACAAAAGTTAAGATAGATAGATAGACAGACAGACATATTGATAATATTGAAAGATATCTTAACAAACAAACAAACCTTTTTATGACTTTTTTCCCTTCATTTTTTCCACTGTCATCCCCTTGAAGAGCAGCAAGGAAGTTGTCTATGGTCACATCCTTTAAGATCATCATTGCCATAATTGATCATTATTGTCATAAGATATAATTTTGCTCAGAAATGGAATAAAAACATCAAAACAATATTTAACATTACAAATGTTACCTCTCCAGTGTAGTCCTTTGGAACCCCGCTGTACACGTCTCCTAATTCATGTACCGCACTGACGATGACTCCATTACTTGGGTTTCTGCAGACAGGGAAGAAAAGGAACATGTTAAATGCAATCAGCTCCAACAGTCTAGTGCTGCTTTACTGTGATGACGAGTTTCCAGAATTATTAAATCTAGGAAAGATTTTTATTTCACTTAAAAAAATAATATATATATATACTATTCGTCTGTGCTGTACATTTATACTGTTCTGATTATAGCCAATGTTTTAGTACTACAGCTTGTGTTATTTGACCTTGACATTAAATCACAAAAAGCTCGCTAACGCTGTTATGAGGGTGTTTCTAATACATGGCTGAGGGAGTGACGGAAAATCTTTCTCTCTTCTGACTTCCATAATCAATCTCTCTATTTTTTCCTCTTTTGGAAAGTCATGGGAATGTCTTTTTTTTTTTTGGTCTTTTTTCCTTGTGGCAGACTGGAATGCAAAAATCATGTTTGCTGTATAGTCTTTCTTTCACCCCTCTATGACCCCTCATTTACTTTTGAGAAGCCCGGAAATGTGACAAGGCTCCATTACGCTGTTGTTCTAGCACCACTAAATAGCAAGATTAAATTTCTTACTCTTTATTGTGTGCGATGTCATCATACATCATCACCACAATCTGCTCATCAGGAATTCCATGTTGCTTAATTATCTGATATAAGCAGCACACATTGGCCTAAAATACAAATAAAAAACAGATCATTTACATGTTCACAAGTTACTGTCATCATATACAAGCTGTGGTACAGCACACCTTGAGGAATTTATGAGCAATATATCTTGAAAATAAAGAATATTATAAAAAAAAGGACAAACCTGATGTTGGTAATTTTCCCAGCCCTGTGAGCCAGCAACAAGCAGAACCCATTTTTTTCCAGACATTTTTTTTTTAGCCTTTCCAAAGCAAAGTCTGTCAGAATTTAAAATAATAATAATAATAGTAGTAATAACAACAACAACAATAATAATAACATTTTAAAACTAAATTGATAATGTTAAAATGCTTTTCATCAGCTAACATATATTTATGATGGGTCATATATTTGTAATGCCAAAAAAGATTAGGTGACAAGTATTAAGCTCTACTTAACAGTTGTTTTCTGAAGTGCTAAAAAGTCAATCTCTCATAATGTTAAAAATACTAACAGAAAAAACGAAAAATCTACATAATTAAATACAGATGCTAAAGAGTTTAGTGATCATATGTCATCATACCAGCGATGAGTGTCAGGTGTTCCTCTGAGTCTGTAAAGTCGTTTTCTGATGTTTTTAGTGAGAAGATCAGTGTCTTTATATAGGCATTTCATTTGAAATTCATCAGTGGAGAGTCCATGCGGGTGGGAGGGTCCGTGTATTATTATGCAATATTTTCCATCTTTACTTTAATTACCGGAACTTAAAGTGGAAGAATTTGCTGCTCCCCATTATTTGCACATGTGTCATAGCATCAGCCTGAAAACAATTCTGAATCATTTGTGACATTTTTTGTCTGTTGCACAATGGACACATATTTATTGTGTAATAGATCTGAGCGCACGTTACAGCTTTGTGGTCAGATCTCTTCTTTAGATTAGATTAACCCAATCTCATGAAAGTTCGTTTAGAAAACACTGCCATTTAAAATGTCACATACATTTACCTATCAGTGCATGAAAACAGCTTCATTTAGAAATCAGAAAAATAGAAGTTTTCCCCTTGTATTTTCTGTAAATATAATAAGCATACAAAGTGTACGGTATGTGTGCATGAATGACAAACCGCTGTGCATTGAACATGTTAAAGACTCAGTAGCAGTGTTTTACATTTTTCACGTTCGTATTTTGTTAAGAGCTAATTGTTTGATGGATTGTGTGTAGAGATACGATGCAAAAAGAGCATTCTGAGAAGATTTTAAAAACTTTGAAACAGTTTGGAATTAGATATTAGTTTATTGGGTTTTAAACAGTGTTTAAATTTGAGGTTAGTAACTGTGTTTGGAGTTTTTTTTCATTTGCATTTGCTGTTCTGTTTTCGCCATTCATCACGTTGTGTGTACGGTTGGTAAGGTGTGATCAGGTAAATGTGTTGTGTGACATACATTGTGCAGCACGTAGGAAATTCCCACCGAATCAGACACACTAGGATAGGAGAGTGTAATGCCAACGATCTTTTTCTTTTTGCATTTTTCTGTTGGTAGGTAGCTTTAATTACAAAATTAGTTAGCTGTGTTTTGTTTTATTTACAGTATTTCTTTTTTGGCACCTCTCGTGCTCCTCTTCCCACCTTTTGTTTTGTTATTATGTTGTTCCCCTGTTCTTTTGTAAATACTTTTCTCTTTTTTAAATGATATTTTTATTAACTTTAACACATTACAACACAACAAACATGACACATACAGAAGTAAAGAGGGAACATGATATCATAATAACAATATCAAGAATGAAAACACAATTTAAGATATATAAATACATAAATGGAAAAATACAGCTGAACCAACTAGAAAAAAATGTGTAGGAAATAAAACATATAGTTTAATGCCAGCTGTTTAGAAAGGCTGACTTATCACTAAGTCATCAAACGGGACAACGTTTGTTGTGTTAATTTGAACACATTCACTGTGTTAATGATTTTAACACAGTGTCATAAAGTGGTGTTTTGGTAAGAGAGTACGAGAAGGATAAAGTTCTTTGAACAAACTATGATGATCTATGATAAGCTGTTTCAGGAATACTGCAAGACCTCTGGTTACAGCAGGAGCAAATATAATGCTGCATATCTCACGCAACAAAATGAACAACTGCCAGTGTGCACTTTCAGGACTGACAATTTTGTATGAGACAAAATGTTTGTTTTGCTGTTTGTCTCAGATTTCAGGTTAAGGATGACACTTGGTTTGTTTTTTGCGTTTGAATACTCATAATCATAACTGGATATTCTTTCATTCAACTGTTCCAGGCACAACGGTTTTTCTTCATGAATTAAGTAATAGCTGTAGTAAACGTTTGACTTAAAGATGCGACACCCTCGAGCACATCATGCATTACGTCAACCCCTACATTTTCAGTTACATGAAAGAATTCCAAGGTATTAAAACATGACTCTCCTTTGATTCATGTAGTAGTTGCATCATTCAACAGAACATGCTGCTGGTAATTGTGTCTGTCTCTCTTTTCAAGATCGTCTTCATTAAATAGACTTTGTGAAGTTGTTTTATCAACAAGGCAAATATGGCAAAACTTATTCGCAGAAAAACTCTCTGCATATCCACACAGTGGAATGACAAGCCAGATTGTCGGTGGTTAAAAGGCTGTTCCATGTACTGTGTGTGTTTCTCCTCTTATCATTATGTCAATGCCTTGTGTCTCTAGAACTTTTATGTCATCTAAAAGAGGCTCAAAGATATGCAAAGCCATATTTTTCTCTATCAATAGAATTGAAAAGAAAGCAAAGATGAATGTTAGCCAAGCTTGAATTCAGGGGTTATGTTTCTCAATGAAAAATACACTGCTCCCATTTTATGGATTTTTGTTTTTGACCCAAGAGGATTTACAGTCTCCAGATCATCAAAGTATAGTATGAATCACATTCAATTAATTAATGTAATTTTTGTGTAGTCATAAAACATAAACATTTAAAATTTTTACAGCTTAGAAACATAAAATATTTATGAATCTCCATATTACAAAATGAATAGATGTCAGGAAGTTATTCCACAGGTTTTCAGGTTATTCACATGTATTTCACAATTTGTGTGGGCTGCTTCAGTTACGTTTCTTCAGAAATGGTTATAAATCCATCAAGTGAAAAAGATACTGAGATGTTAAAAACAGCCACCATCAATTTATTATTTTACTTGCAATATAGAAATACATAGAGTTAACAACATTCACAATGCCAAAAATATTCTCTTTTTTAAATAATATATTTTATTATCTTTAACACATTACAACACAACAAACATGACACATAGTAAAGGGAGGAAAATTAATAATTACAATACCAAGTATGCAAATTCAATTTAAATGGATAAATAAATGAATGAATGAAAAATACATCTGAACCAAGAGAAAATATGTAGGAAAAAAAAATGCGTAGGAAATAAAACATATAATTTGTTTATAATTTGAGAGGGTGGCTTCTCGCTAATACAAGATATCAAAATATTCTTTCAAATAGTTAACAAGCTAAAAAAACATATTCACTGGAAATTAATTTACAAGGAATATGTGGCTCAATTTAAAGGAGACATATCATGCCCCTTTTTTACAATATGTAATATCGGTGTCCCCAGAATGTGTCTGTGAAGTTTCAGCTGAAAATACCCCACATCAACATTAACATCAGCTAAATTTAAAAAAAAGTTTGTCAAGTCAAAATTGATGTTGGCTTGGCTTGAGAAAGCATAGCCTGAAAGTTTGAAGATTTTCTTCAATTTGAAAGTTTTACAGTTGAGTGCAATAGTCTATTAGATAAAAAAAAAATAAAAAATCACATGCTCCACATGTTTCATGACACTGTACAAGTAGTTTGTAGACCCAGGTTTCACAAAATGGGCAGTGATATAACAAAGTTACTGGGTTAATCTTTTTCACGTTTCCTTGGTTGGTAGATGCACCGGGGACCTGATTATAGCACTTAAAAGCTCAGCTTTTCATGATATGTCACCCTTTAATGAATACTTCGGACAGAGGCTTTAATTAATTATATGACAGTTCCATGAACAACAGGCAGGGGTGCGTTTAGATTTTTGAGGCCCTAAGCAAGGTTTTTTGTGTGGTTTAGGGATGTAACGATTACCGGTTTGATGATAAATCATGATAAAATTCCCCACGGTTAGTATTACCGTTTTATTTTTTAATCATCATTAAAACCGTATTCGATTACCACGATTTGAACATCTCACGATAAATAAATACTGTCCAGCATAAAGCACAGTTTTCAGTAACAGTCTCACGTGCGCTCAGCAGCAGAGTAACTTAGTTTTGCTGTCAGAGAGTGGATATACAGAGACTTATATTTACATTCAGCCTGTGTGCAGGTTCTGTCTGGACAAAAACGGACTGAATTTGCATGACCTGCTGTACATTTTTTGACCGGTTGAGGGAAAACAAGCTACACATTTAAACAATTCAGATAAGTTATGTAGAATTATTTATGGAGCAGATAAAATACATATAACCATTTATTAATCAATTATCATTTTGACTTAACCCTTTTCTTCATTTAAAGGCTAAAATGTGAGGTTTACATTTATATGAAACATTTTCAAAGCTTTATTTGAACATTTACATTAGATATTTGAACATGTTATTAAACTGTTGTCAGTCAAGTTGTCATTTAAAATCCGAACATCATTGGTATTGTTATTGTTTTAGTGATTATGCAAACAAAGTCATTTTATTTGTTGTTTGTTGATTTTTAAATATAAAACTTGGTGAAGGGATTTATGTGTCTGTACTTTTTGAACATCTCCAGCACATTTTAATAACACCGTGATAATACTGATAACCGTGATCATTTTGGTCACTATAATCGTGATAAGAAATTTTCATACCGTTACATCCTAAACATGCTACTGAAAACAGATGCAACACCCTGTATCTGACTTGCATTTGTTTAAATGTGTTATTGTGCCGTGGGAACGCCAGGTATCCATTGGTTCATAAATATAGGGAAATTACATATAATAAGGATTTATTATTTATTGTGATTGATTTTTTATTATTATTTTTATTAGAACTTTGCATTTTTCCTATAGGTGAAATGGGTGCTTACCAACATTTCCAAATGAGTCCGGAAAATATGTTACAGCGCAGTCCCAAATGAAAAGCCCCCATCTGACTAACACAGAACCATATAAGAACGTTCTGTTAACGTCCCAAATGTCCTCTTTGTAACGTTGCTATGTGATCATAGAATAACCAATATGGAACATCCCCCCCAAAGTCATATCAGAAAATGTTATTCTATGACCAACAGAGGACCATATGGGAACGTTCTAACGTCCCAAATATCCTCTTTGTAATGTTCTTATGTGACCATAGAACAGTGATACTCAAATCTGGCTCGCGAGATCCACTTTCCAACCCTAATCAAACTCACCTACCTGTGATTTTCTAATGATCCTGAAGACATTGATTAGCATGCTCAGGTGTGTTTGATATGGGTTAGAGCTAAACTCTGCAGGAAAGTGGATCTCGCGAGCCAGATTTGAGTATCACTGCCATAGAATAACCAAAATGGAACGCCCCCCAAAGTCATATAAGGACCCTTGAACTGCAGCACTTACATAACAACAACAAAAAAGAGGTCTTTTTAGGAATGTCCCTAAACTTCTGTAAAGGATCAAATTTTCGTCACTTTTAGAAAACTTTTAGGGAATATTGCGCAAGGTCGTGGGAACGTCCCTTCCTACGTGGGTAGGTTTATTGGTAAGGTTTGTACCAGTACCAGGGCTCGCAAAATTTCAAAATCCCTGGTAGCCCTTCGGGCAGGTACTCTTCAGATTTTGGTAGCCCGAAAATGAATTTAACTAGCCCAAATAAAAAATAAAAAATAAAGACTTTTTTTTTTTTAAATATAGAAAATCAGATAGGAGTTTAAATCTCAAATCAAAAATATTTTCAATACACAAATATCAACAAATATGAAGGAAGGATTCTTATTTCACTATTTACAGGGTATCTGCAGAATTTTTAAAAATAAATTTAAGGCAATTTATGACCCATTTTAAGAGCTGCACAAGTAAAATGAACAGAATGAGCGGGGCTGGACAATGGTAACATACAGTATTGAGCCATAAAATTACATTATTTACAGTTCAGATACAGGTTTTCACAAAAACAAAAATCTTATACAACAGCGTTTCAGGCTATAGACCGTTTTTATGAAAAGGGATAAATCAAGCATATAAATTATGTTAATTTAAAACATATAAATATTACTGTCTTAATTGTTAAAATGTTTAAAAGGCATATTAACTTCTTTCTCATTTACAACTATTCATTTACATCTACACTCAGTTTGCTGCGTAAAAAGTTGATATTTGCATTGATCTGACCATAAACAGCAAGAAAGGTTTATTGGAAATGCAAATTCATTCTCTGCCACGAGGTGGCGCTTTGGGAGCGCTGAAATATTGCGGTTTCCCTGGAAACGCTGTAGAGGAATTATAGTTAAGATGAAATTAAAATGCCAATGACACGTTTCTGAGGACAGTCGGTTCCCTTCAGATACATTCCCATAAAGACATCCGCGCCGCGTTTTGACTTGAAACGTGCAGCGCTCATATTTATTCAATGACATCATTGCCTTTTGAAGTTTAATCCTTCTGTATCGCGCGACTCTTGTCTTTCCGTCCCCAACTGTAAGACCTCTAGAAATTATAATTAAGACATTTCTTATACCATTTAACGTATTTAAAATTTTTTATGGCCTTAAGTTTGATACAACTCACTTTAAGAGTTTATAAGGACCCGTGAGAGATCTGTATTTAAGGAGCCTGTCGGGCAGGCGGTGATACATTTTGGTAGCCCGACTGGAAAACACAATAGCCCCGGGACGTCGGGCTAGCGATTTTGCGAGTCCTGAGTACATTCAGACATGATAAAGCAAGATATGTTTTTTCTTGTTCTTTCTTGTTTGGAAAAACAAATATATATATGAATGCTTCTTGATTGCTGATTGGCTACATTTGGTTTGAATGGCAAATTTCTAAATTTGGCATCAAATTTCTGCCAAGAGTTTAACACTCACAAATATAATTTATATTCATTCTTTTTGCTCCTTGGGAAACTAATTTCAAGCCCAGTCAAATCAAATGTAATGAATGTCATGCCAAACAGGAATTTTTAAAGTCTCTTTAACCTTTGGGGTAACAGGGTCAGATAGAGTGTAACCATGGTTCTCTGAGAAGGGAACGAGACACTGCGTCCTCTAGAGGTTGCTATGGGGAACGGTATACCCACGCCGCCATGCTGAGGGGAGTGCCTGCCAAAGGCCACGGCGAGCACTAAGTACCAACTCTACCATAGCCATGGGAGTTGCCCCTAGGACGCCTTGACGGCTGTCAGTGACATTATCCCCTTCAGCCAAGAGCCTGAGCTGCATACCCAAAACAACTTACCTGTTAAGGGCTGGGCCGGGAAGCCCGAGCCTAGGGCAGAGCTCAAAGGCTTGGAATCAGAAAGAGACTCCTTCAAGGGGATAAGACCAGGTGTCTAAAAACCAAACAAACCCTGGCCTATCACCCAGGGGGCTACCGCCAGATCTGAGTGCGCTTGCTCGAGGAACTGACTCGAAAGATCCCTGGTAGCAGCCCCCTGCTCAGAATGTATCAGCATCGACACAAGTTGAGTGGAGCCCAAGGTGAAAACCGGGGCCTAAACCAACTCAGAGAAAGGGAACGAAGCTGACGGCCTAGGAACCTTACATGACCTTACATGACCGTGGTGCACTCAGGGAGCGGCAAAAAATTCAGAGACCGCGTGCTCAGAGCGCATGTAAATTGAAAAGCGTAACTCATAGAAAGAACCCTCCATATGAGGGGAGTATCGCCAGCTCAACCACAGCAGTCACAGAACAGAATCTGGAGCATCTGCTCACAGATGCCCAGATAGGAGCAGCGTTCTCTTAGGAAACCCTTCATAGTGAGGGGAGCACAGCTAGCTCAATCAGTAAGCAGCCCGCCCGGGAGGCAGAAGATGACCCAGCAACCTGGCACGACTGCTACCCGGAGCTCAAAAGAGTGGAGGACTTAAAGAGATGAAGCCTCAGACGCTCAATTGGGAGTGGCATGTTCAAAGGTAACCCTCTAAAGCGAGAGGAGCAATGCTAAGCTCACCACCAAAGAGAGCAGCCTAATAGGAAGGCAGAGAGAGACCTAACAACCTGAGGCCGCTGCTCAATGGAGCTCCAAGGAGCGGAGGACATGATAAGAGGAGACATCAAATGCTCAGTCTGAGAGCTCCTCTCAAGCTTAGGTGGGCTCTAGAGCACACCTGGAAGCGACTCATAGCTTACCCTCACAGAGAGGGGAGCATTTCTCAGCTTGACCAAAGGATGGTGCTAGATTAGAAGGGGTAATCCAGCAGGGCCCAGAGAGAGACGGTCAACTGATGTAGTTGGACATAGTCTCATGCTCTCTATCTCAATAGAGAGCATGTGTGGGTCCAGAACTGGAAGGATCTGAATAAACAATGGGACCCACAACCATCCATGCTCACCAAGCTACTACACCTCAAAGCTGAAGCATTCATCAAGGGTTTCCGCAGAAACACCACTCACTAGTACCTCAGTGAACACAATGTGCTCAAGCCCACTCCACGGAGGGGCAGTAACTGGTTCGACCATAAGGGCAGCATGACAGGGAAGACCCTCGGGCTTGACCCCCTATCAAACTGCAGAGTGGATTTAGAGCATGTTGAAAACTCAATGCCTCAGCAAGAGGAGCTCTAGCTCAGAGAACGTGCATGAAGGTTAAAGGAGCATGTCACGATGGCGAGCTCCTAAAAGACCACTTCACAGTGAGGGGGATCGCTGCCATGTCTGGGGAGCAGATAGGCCGCAAATTAGAAATGGGATCCAGCTTAAAGGGGATCACACATTCCAACAGGGGCACACATAGAGACAACCGGCCAAGGAGGCGACAGGGACGGGCCTAGCAACTCGGTATGGTTGCATATGGAGTTCTCAGGAGCAGCACTCTCGGCTCTCCAGCTGAGGCGGGCCCTCATAGCCCAACTGGGAGCAACAGGCTCATAGCTAACCCTCGCAGTGAGGGGAGCACTTCCTAGCCCCACCAGAAAGCAGCGTTGACAGAAGAGATCGTCAGCTGTTACAGCTGAACATAGTCTAATGCTCTCTATCTCAATAGAGAGCAGGTCCCGTTTAACCAGACCCGAAAGAGCCTGTAGCACAGCTGGACCCAACAACCCATTCATGCACAAAGAGCTATCACCCCTCAGGGCCAAGGCAGTCAGGAAGGGTTTCCGCAGAAACACATCTCACTCATGCCTCAGGGAAAGCAGTGTACTCAAGCCCACTCCACAGAGGGGCGATTCACTGGTTCAACCATAAGGGCAGAGTGGAGTTAAAGAGCGAAGCCAATCGACGCCTCAGCGAGAGGGGCTCTAACTCAGAGAATGTGCATGATGGTTGAGTGAACTACTCAAATCTGAGTCGCACATCCTGGCCGCGACAGCTCCTAAAAGCAAACACCCAGCCAGGACATCAGGGAGCACATTACACTCCGAAAAGCTCAATCTGAATGGAGGACCCGCGAGTCCTGAGGTTCCAGCGCTATACTGGGGACCTGATGACCAAGGAGGCTCCCGCAGAAGCCTAGCAACTTGGCCACACGAACCAGCAAGCATGAGGCCGAAGATATAGGGTTATCATCCAGCCTGGGTCCAGTACCGACGGGTGATACCATCACCACAATCAGTCGTGGACTTCCGCAGGGGAGGTGCTCACAGAGATCCTAACCCTGTAACAAAGTCAGAGGTGCAAAGACAGGACCAGGTAGCGCTGCAGAGAAAAGCTAGTTAGTGAGTCCACATAAAACTAGCAATAGAGAAATGAAATGGATCATTCTCACACTTGGGTCCAGACCGTTTCAGTGGGATGGTGGCTTCAGGGCACCCCAGAGAGCATGATACTCTACCACACCAGACAGCGGGTACAGGAGCACCAGCTCAGTTCAGGGCAAGGCATCAAGGAGACTCACAAAACATCACTTGAGCACAGAGAGTTAACTAACCCCGAATATCCACAGATATCCACAGACAGATATCCACATTATATAATTATTATATAACAAAAGGAAGTTACTGATAGGGGAAAATTTCCCATCAGGCCCTTTCCATATTCTGCCTATCAACCGCGAATCGCGGGCAATGGGCAGACAATTCTCTCCGCAACGCACAGCATATATTCAGCTCCTGTGGGACAACACAAGAGCCGTGCGAAACCACTGCTGTACTGTATAAATTTCTTTCTTATGTTGAAGGCGAAAGATATTTTGAAGAATGCTGGTAATCCCCCATTCACTTACAATGGGGGCCAACAACTGTTTGAATACCAGCATTCTTCAAAATATCTTCTTTTGTGATAAACATAAGAATGAAACTTATACAGGTTTGGAACAACATGAGGGTGAGTAAATGATGACAGAATTTTCAGTTTTTTTAAGGTGAGCTATTCCTTTAAGCAGCCCATAATGTCGATCATGGATCAAATTGATCCATCGGATATTGCGAATATATTTGTGCTGTTTAATGCATTTGAGATGTTGTGTTTCCTTCGGTGCATAACTGACATGTCACAGGTATATTTTTTCATCTGTAAATGTTAGAAAGCCATGCAAACATATCTATTTTGCTGTCAGGAGGGGGCAGGGCTTATGAAAGTGAACGAGCGCTGCTGCGCGCATGCACGCTAAACAGACGGAGCACAATCGAATAGGAGTGCAATAATTCTGACTAAAATATACATTTTGCTAAAATATTTGTTTTGGACATTAAATTTACATTTTGTAGAATTTTAAACCTATACATAATTGTATTTTTATGATGGCAGTAACTGTAAAGGGACTATTATAATGGTTAAATAAAATGTAAACTAGTACAGTCTAAGCTCAAATGAGTTAATGTGTGTTTCTTATAGCAGTTAAAATGATTTTATTATTTATTTTCATTTTTAATTTAGTGATTTTAACTTTTAATTAAGTGATTTTAATGCTTTAAAGGGCAATTTAGAGGAACTAAGTTAGAGGAACTCAGCTTAATTATCCTGACAGTTAGCCTGTCTCGGACCAGGTTAGTTTTCCAGAATAAGTTGTGCCACAGTGACTGAGCTTGATCTATGTTAAATTTGCTTTATGAAACCAAATCATTTGACAGTTAGTCAGATTAACTGGTTAAACTTGTTAACTGCTTAACCCTAACTTGTTTTATGAAACAGGCCTCGAGGCATAGAAATCAGAGGATGCTTAAGTTATTTTATGATTTGCTTTCTGTCTGAACCGGGTGTGTCTCACTCGTCCTTAAAAGTGAAGCTGCGGGCTCTTTGCTCGCCCCTGGTGGCCGGCTGCAGTACAGGTCATAAACCCTGCCCTTTTATGATGGCAGTAACTGTAAAGGGACTATTATAATGGTTAAATAAAATGTAAACTAGTACAGTCTAAGCTCAAATGAGTTAATGTGTGTTTCTTATAGCAGTTAAAATGATTTTATTATTTATTTTCATTTTTAATTTAGTGATTTTAACTTTTAATTAAGTGATTTTAATGCTTTAAAGGGCAATTTAGAGGAACTAAGTTAGAGGAACTCAGCTTAATTATCCTGACAGTTAGCCTGTCTCGGACCAGGTTAGTTTTCCAGAATAAGTTGTGCCACAGTGACTGAGCTTGATCTATGTTAAATTTGCTTTATGAAACCAAATCATTTGACAGTTAGTCAGATTAACTGGTTAAACTTGTTAACTGCTTAACCCTAACTTGTTTTATGAAACAGGCCTCGAGGCATAGAAATCAGAGGATGCTTAAGTTATTTTATGATTTGCTCTCTGTCTGAACCGGGTGTGTCTCACTCGTCCTTAAAAGTGAAGCTGCGGGCTCTTTGCTCGCCCCCTGGTGGCCGGCTGCAGTACAGGTCATAAACCCTGCCCTCTCCATGTAAACGAATGGGACTTCAGTCAAAATAAAATAATAAATTACACTTCCAATACAATTTTCCGAAATATGGTTTTGGTCATTTAAGGTAGTTGTTATCACGCTGATATACAGTGAGGAAAATAAGTATTTGAACACCCTGCTATTTTGCAAGTTCTCCCACTTAGAAATCATGGAGGGGTCTGAAATTGTCATCGTAGGTGCATGTCCACTGTGAGAGACATAATCTAAAAAAAATCCAGAAATCACAATGTATGATTTTTAACTATTTATTTGTATGATACAGCTGCAAATAAGTATTTGAACACCTGAGAAAATCAATGTTAATATTTGGTACAGTAGCCTTTGTTTGCAATTACAGAGGTCAAACGTTTCCTGTAGTTTTTCACCAGGTTTGCACACACTGCAGGAGGGATTTTGGCCCACTCCTCCACACAGATCTTCTCTAGATCAGTCAGGTTTCTGGCCTGTCGCTGAGAAACACGGAGTTTGAGCTCCTCCAAAGATTCTCTATTGGGTTTAGGTCTGGAGACTGGCTAGGCCACGCCAGAACCTTGATATGCTTCTTACAGAGCCACTCCTTGGTTATCCTGGCTGTGTGCTTGGTCATTGTCATGTTGGAAGACCCAGCCTCGACCCATCTTCAATGCTCTAACTGAGGGAAGGAGGTTGTTCCCCAAAATCTCGCAATACATGGCCCCGGTCATCCTCTCCTTAATACAGTGCAGTCGCCCTGTCCCATGTGCAGAAAAACACCCCCAAAGCATGATGCTACCACCCCATGCTTCACAGTAGGGATGGTGTTCTTGGGATGGTACTCATCATTCTTCTTCCTCCAAACACGTTTAGTGGAATTATGACCAAAAGTTCTATTTTGGTCTCATCTGACCACATGACTTTCTCCCATGACTCCTCTGGATCATCCAAATGGTCATTGGCAAACTTAAGTCGGGCCTGGACATGTGCTGGTTTAAGCAGGGGAACCTTCCGTGCCATGCATGATTTCAAACCATGACGTCTTAGTGTATTACCAACAGTAACCTTGGAAACGGTGGTCCCAGCTCTTTTCAGGTCATTGACCAGCTCCTCCCGTGTAGTTCTGGGCTGATTTCTCACCTTTCTTAGGATCATTGAGACCCCACGGTGAGATCTTGCATGGAGCCCCAGTCCGAGGGAGATTGACAGTCATGTTTAGCTTCTTCCATTTTCTAATGATTGCTCCAACAGTGGACCTTTTTCACCAAGCTGCTTGGCAATTTCCCGTAGCCCTTTCCAGCCTTGTGGAGGTGTACAATTTTGTCTCTAGTGTCTTTGGACAGCTCTTTGGTCTTAGCCATGTTAGTAGTTGGATTCTTACTGATTGTATGGGGTGGACAGGTGTCTTTATGCAGCTAACGACCTCAAACAGGTGCATCTAATTTAGGATAATAAATGGAGTGGAGGTGGACATTTTAAAGGCAGACTAACGCCCGTTTCACACCGCAAGTGTGAGCTTCGCGGCAGCATCACGTCAGCGTAACTACAGCGTCACTGCAGCGTCAGACTCGCCAGAGTATTCACACTGGAAGCGTTTGTTCAGCGTCACAGCAGCGGCTCCAAAGCGACATATTTCTTTACAAAGACAACTATAAATTTGTTTTTAGAAGTTGGTCAGTTATAAACTTGAAAGTTTTGAAGTCTTGGGGATTAGCGTGTAAATGGTCAACAACAAAAACATCTCCTATCATGTTGTTTCAGTCATACTCAAATATAGAAAGTGCTGTTTATACTGTTTTTTTTTTAATTATTATTATTTTTTAATAATATATACTTTTACCCATATCTCCATTTCTTATAGAAGCTGTCAATAATGAATGAATAATGAATTTATTATGTAGGCCTACTGTATATACTCCATTGTAACTTAAGATCCTGAGCAAGATGAATTGTTCGTTGTGAGTTTGATAAAATGCTTTAAGTTATAATTTGCTTATGGCAATTAAAAATTAAAAACAAGTTAAAATGGGTAAATATTCTACACATATTTTTAATTGTTCATTTTCTTTCCTGACATACTCCAATTCGTCTTAAAACACACTAGACATGCTTATTCTGTGCATTTTTAGCACGTTTTGTGTGAAATATTTATTTTGTCCATCAAAAGTGTGCTGTCACTTTAATTGAGCGTGAGCGGCGCAGCAAAAATAGACTCGGCGCCGAAACCATCGCTGCAGCGCTGCTCACGCGACGCTCCTGCTTGACGCTGACGCGCTGCTCCTGCTGCCGGTGTGAATGCACTCATTTGTTAACATGGGCGCCGAAAAAAATACGCGCTGCTCACGCGCCGCTCACGCTTGCGGTGTGAAACCGGCGTGAAACCGGCGTAACAGGTCTTTGAGGGTCAGAATTCTAGATGATAGACAGGTGTTCAAATACTTATTTGCAGCTGTATCATACAAATAAATAGTTAAAAAATCATACATTGTGATTTCTGGATTTTTTTTTTTAGATTATGTCTCTCACAGTGGACATGCACCTACGGTGACAATTTCAGACCCCTCCATGATTTCTAAGTGGGAGAACTTGCAAAATAGCAGAGTGTTCAAATACTTATTTTCCTCACTGTATGTTCAATTGTTCGTTTTTGTGATAAGTTTGATTTTAGCTAGTAATTTGATGCTATGAAAACGGGGCGTGTCGTTATGGTTGATTGGGTCTGTGGGAGTTTGACTCGCGCTCCAAACGAATCTCTACTGCGCAGACTCGGGCTCCGAATGACGTCATTTACTCAAGATGGCAGCGGCCATACCGAGATCTTTTCGCTTCACTTTTCTATAGTGGAAGGAAGCGGAGACGCGTCGTCCATCTTTTTTTACAGTCTATGGTCTGAACCCAAAAAATAAAAGCGATCATATTCTTTCCAATGTATCGTATTGCATCGAATCGCATTTTGTTGAATCGAATCGAATCAAAATTGAATCGCACTGCATCGTATCGATAGCTGCTTCATATATATCTTTAATGTATCGTATCATAGCTAGCACCATTGGCTATGCATCAAGATGCACATTGCATGGGCCTCAATTATGCACTTTTAAAATGCTGGGTTAAAAAATAACCCAGCCGCTGGGTAACTATGGGACAGAACACGCGCTGGGTTGTTTTAACTCAAGTGCTGGGTTTAACCATTTGACCCAGAATGCTGGGTTGTTTATTTGACCCAACCAGTGGGTCACGTTAAGTGTGTTGCTGGGTTAAACATTACCTAAACATTGGGTTATTTGTTGTCTCATTGCTTTGCTACCTTTATATTTACCAATAATAATACCAATAATAATAAACAACAATCACAAAGGAATGTAAAATTATTATATTTCTGTAATACAATTACACAACACAAAAAATGCAACTGTAAATATCAATTTAATGAGTTTTCACATTTCTTTTTAAAACAATTTTTGAATGGGTGCTACTGTTACACATTACATCCAACCCCTACAGACACAAATAAAACAACGGTTTTTGTAGATCAGTTTCTTTACAGTACCTAGTTCACACAGTTTTGTGTTTTAGATTCCTATTCTTTGTCAACATTGCAGCATCATAACACTATAAAATTGATTATTGCCACATGAGAATCAGTCCAAACATTGTGCCATTAAAACTAAGCCAAACAAAGTGACCTACAACAGACAATACATGCGACAAAAAATTTAAACGTTTCAAGTGGCCAGAAAAAACTGTTGCCCTCAAAAACTTCTCACAAGAAGACTCATGTCCGTCAATATGATATACTGCATGCTGGAGAAATTCCCAGGAAGGAAGATGTTAGTGTAGAAAAAAGGACTTGAAAAAGATAAACAGCCTCAAGCAACAAGTCCGTTTCAGTGTCACGGCCCGAAACAATGGCGAAGGTGTGGGAAGTCGTTGTCTCATCAGTAAGGCACAAAATGTACAGGAATGCATCACCATGTTGGTCTCCACCTGTTAATTACATGACACTTACATTTTTACAAGTTGAAACATTTAAGTTGACTTGAAGGAATAACGTTTAAGTGTATTTTATGGAAATCAGCCAAACCATCAGGGTTTTCCTGTGAACTGGGTCTGGTAAAAATATTTATTGTGTTACTGATTTAGGTTTCTTTCTGCTTACTGGCACTTCTTGGTTGTCTACCTAAATTTCATCCAACCAACTTGGCATAAATGATGGGGTATTTAAAGCCCCCAATATATATATATATAGTACTGTGCCAAAGTTTTAGGCCACTAGTATTTTAGCCAGCTAAAAAAAAAAAGGTTTTAAGTCAGTTATTTCGATCTTTTGCTGTTGTGTGTGAGTAGGAAATGTATGGAGTCAATTTAATGCCGCATATATATGCAAAAGAAAATAAAGTTTTGCAAAAGAAAATAAGTTTTGCAAAGAAAAATAAAGAATTGCAAAATAGATAAATAAAACAGAGCAAAAGCAATGATTTTGCAATACATATTTTCCATGGCCATATCTACTCATTTATTTGCAATGCAGCTTTTATTTTGCGTTTCAGTCAAGTTTGAGCTTGCGATACCGTTTTCCCTTTGCGCTTCACGTTTCTGCGCGTCTCACTTTGTGGCGCTGTTTTGACATGGGGGTGGAGTCAGGGGACGGGGGCGTGTCCAACAGGCCTGGGCATGCCTCCCTGGAAGTGACGTCATCGGCCCGAGACGCAGATCACAGCTGATCCAGGCACCGTCACTGAGCAGAGGCATGCGGGCGGATCGTTTCCTTTTATTCACTAGCTTTAAAACATGCATGCTTTCGTTTTATTAACAAATGTATATGTGTATTAGCAGCGTTTGCTCAAGTTAAAGAAGTTGTTAATATGAACATCTGCTGTTTATTTCTCTCAATGTGTGCACACTTTTAGAGCATTAAAATGTGTATTGTTTCATCTGGTTAACTAAATGTGCATTAATAGTGCTTGTTTAAAATCTCTTAACCTGTGCACAGCGCTCTTTGTTTACATTAGTTCAGAGTTACTGCTAGTTTTAATGTAAAAGAATGCAATTAACTTCACAAACTCTACATCATTAAAAGGTCTAAGACTCAAGCTTCATATCCATCTCGACTTCGTTTTCATTTACATAACTCCTGGCATAAATTAAGAAATGACTGGCACTGGAAGTTTAAAAAGATTAAAAGTCATTTTGGTTTAGTTTTGTCGTGGCCACGAGATATTAAGTCGTGGGAACGTGATAATACTGTATGTCGTGGCATGAGTTTAATCATGCATAAACAAACCCGCGTGACCATAGCAACCTGGGATTATCAGAGACTGATCAAATATATTTATCCATCCCACAGTCCGTTGATCGTGTCTTATTATGTAATATATGTGTATATTAGGCTATTATTATTATTATACAGCCCTGAACGTTAAGAGATCGAAATGAAGGGAAAATAAATCAAATACATAACAACGAATATAAAAATATTACCAATACTAATAAAATACATGGACTTACAAGACTTGTGGGATGGATATAAATGTTTTCTTGTCGGCCTATTTTATTATACTTTATGTAACATTTATTCATAATAAACTTAATTCGAATGTTGTCTACATCGCGATACAGTCCAGTACGTAGCCTATAACACTTCAACCACCAGAGGTCGCTGTACACCTAAAAGCGCCAGCGGGTCAAATTCACCCATGCCATGACTACTGTTTTGATATGGCTAAAAACGTAGTATGTCACTGTATTATGCCACTGTCTTCACAATGTCTAGAGTCATAAAATGATTATTTTTAGTCATCAGCTATGTTTTTGTCCTGTTGTTTTAAGTTCACGGCTATTTTTAAGCAGGTTACACTAATCACTTTTCTTAATGATGAATAAACCAGCCTGCAATTACAACCAGGATTACGAGGAAATAAATACATATTTGGGTGTTGTAATATTATAGCTAATAAAATGTTTCAAGATAACCCATGTTATTTAAATGACTAAAACACCCTAAATAGACTATTATAAGCAATACTAATTCACCACATTGCAAAGGATGTACAATGACAAATTCAAGTGCACAGTTTCACCTAATTAATTAATTTGTTTAGTTATATAAGTTATCATTTGAATAAGAGAACAACACCAATAAACTTGGGGTAATCATAAAAATTGTTTTATTCATTACATCATAATTCAGATTTTTTTTTCAGGAATAAATAAGCAACACAGTAGCGAACCATAAACGATAAAAAAATTGCAAACACAAATTAATATTTAATCCAAAGTTTGAACATTTCTGAGTAGAGGAATAAACATCTAAAACATCTTCATTTGAACGTGATGACAGGAATTATGCGTAAATTTGTCCTGATGGCGCTTATAGGTATAAATGCCCCATTTTTGTTCTGGTTTTATCTAAACAATTTTTTAACAATAAACAGGGATTGTAAATAACACAATTTTAGTAAAAGTCAATGACTGTAAGACTTGGATATTTTAACTGAAAATATATTATGTAGCCTATTTGAAAAACAGCCATGGGTAAAATTACCCCGTGGTGGTGTTAATATAATAATTTAATAATGTTTTTTTTTTGTATAATTTCTTAATTAAAAATAAAATATTAATAAATACATCTCTGATAATCCCAGGTTGCTATGGTCACGCTGGTTTGTTTACCCATTAATATCTCTTGGCCATGAGAAATTTAAACCAAAAAGAAAAAAATGTAAACCTGTATCGCGATGTAGACAACATTCGAATTAAGTTTATTATGAATAAATGTTACATAAAGTATAATAAAATAGGCCGACAAGAAAACATTTATATCCATCCCACAAGTCTTGTAAGTCCATGTATTTTATTAGTATTGGTAATATTTTTATATTCGTTGTTATGTATTTGATTTATTTTCCCTTCATTTCGATCTCTTAACGTTCAGGGCTGTATAATAATAATAATAATAATAATAGCCTAATATACACATATATTACATAATAAGACACGATCAACGGACTGTGGGATGGATAAATATATTTGATCAGTCTCTGATAATCCCAGGTTGCTATGGTCACGCGGGTTTGTTTATGCATGATTAAACTCATGCCACGACATACAGTATTATCACGTTCCCACGACTTAATATCTCGTGGCCACGACAAAACTAAACCAAAATGACTTTTTAATCTTTTTTTAAACTTCCAGTGCCAGTCATTTCTTAATTTATGCCAGGAGTTATGTAAATGAAAAACGAAGTCGAGATGGATATGAAGCTTGAGTCTTAGACCTTTTTAATGATGTATAGTTTGTGAAGTTAATTGCATTCTTTTACATTAAAACTAGCAGTAACTCTGAACTAATGTAAACAAAGAGCGCTGTGCACAGGTTAAGAGATTTTAAACAAGCACTATTAATGCACATTTAGTTAACCAGATGAAACAATACACATTTTAATGCTCTAAAAGTGTGCACACATTGAGAGAAATAAACAGCAGATGTTCATATTAACAACTTCTTTAACTTGAGCAAACGCTGCTAATACACATATACATTTGTTAATAAAACGAAAGCATGCATGTTTTAAAGCTAGTGAATAAAAGGAAACGATCCGCCCGCATGCCTCTGCTCAGTGACGGTGCCTGGATCAGCTGTGATCTGCGTCTCGGGCCGATGACGTCACTTCCAGGGAGGCATGCCCAGGCCTGTTGGACACGCCCCCGTCCCATGACTCCACCCCCATGTCAAAACAGCGCCACAAAGTGAGACGCGCAGAAACGTGAAGCGCAAAGGGAAAACGGTATCGCAAGCTCAAACTTGACTGAAACGCAAAATAAAAGCTGCATTGCAAATAAATGAGTAGATATGGCCATGGAAAATATGTATTGCAAAATCATTGCTTTTGCTCTGTTTTATTTATCTATTTTGCAATTCTTTATTTTTATTTGCAAAACTTATTTTCTTTTTGCAATACTTCATTTTCTTTTGCAATTCTTTATTTTCTTTTGCATATATATGCGGCATTAAATTGACTCCATTGAAATGTCAGTTTACATTTCCAAACATTCATTTTGCCATTAATTGTAATAATCCAGTGAATGTCTGACAACAGCCAGTGCTACACAGAGATCTGATCATTATCAGTCTGTCTGTGATTATATGAAGAAACAGAACAAACTAAATCCAGAAGAACTGTGGCAACGTCTCCAAGACGCTTCAAGAAAGCTCCTGCAAAGCTCCTGAGAAACTCTGCTCAAGTGCACCGAGGGCAAAAGCTGCTTTAAATGCAAAGGATGCTCACACCAAATGTTGATTTAATTTAGTTAATAGAAGTTAATTGATAAAGGAAATCTATTTTTGGCAGCATCCTCATTTTACAGCATTTTAACACAAGTGCCTAAAACTTTTAACAGCAATGGAGCTTTGCAGGTAGCTTTCTTGAAGCGTCTTGGAGACAGTTCTTTTGGATTTAGTCTGTCTCAGTTTCTTCATATAATCACAGACAGACTGATGATGATCAGATCAGATCTCTAGCACTGGCTGTTGTCAGACATTTGCTGGATTATTACAATTAATGGAAAAATGAATGTTTGGAAATGTAAACTGATATTTCCTACTGACACACTACAGCTAAAGATAGAAATAACTGACTTAAAACCTTTTTTTTAACTGGTGAAAATACTAGTGGCCTAAAACTTGCACAGTACTGTGTATAGAGTAGAAAAAGTAAAAAAACGTACAGGTTGTACGTCAAATGAATGACTTCCAGGATTCTGGTTGTGGGTCTGAAGACCTTTCCTCCATTCTTGTATATTGATTGTGGAAGCAGAGCGGGCAGGACTTTGAAAGCACTCTTCCTTTTAGCATCTAAACCATAAGAATAATACAGTGCAAACTGTGAAACTGATCTCACAATCAAAACGACACATTGAAACACTTTTTCCTGTGTTCTGTGTCTTCATTCTTTTAAATAGCTTGGATCGGATTGGATTGGATTTAAATAGATTGGATCAGAAACAAATGACACAGGCAAACCATGTGACAATGGCATGGCTGAAGTGTGACTTAGTCAGCCTACATTAATGACTTCCTGAGACAAACATAATATAATTTATTAGGAATATGTAGTTACATGAGTAACCCGAGACGTTCCCCTTCTAGGGAACTCAACGCTGCGTCCTGGTGGACACTTTGGGGAACGATATCCAATCACGTCCTCCTATGAGGCTACCACAAGAGTGGGCTATCTACTTACAACCCTATCAGGGGAGATAGCACACTCTAGGCAAGGGCTCAGGGAGACCGCTACTTAATATCCTAATGATTTTTGGCATGAAAGAAAAATTGATATTTTTGACCCATACAATGTATTGTTGGCTATTGCTACAAATATACCTGTGCTGCTTATGACTGCTTCTGTGCTCCAGGGTCACATATGTTCTTCATAATGACTCTGAATGTTCTGTTGTGTTTTGACAGCGTGAGCCGGAATCAGCAGCCGAGAGCAAACTCAGTCCTCCAGATCAGGGTGAAGACCAGGTCTGTGTTTCTGCTCATCAAACCATCTTAACTCTGCCACGTCTCATCCCTGTCTAGCATTTACACACACTTCACGTGTGAATACACATACATACACATGACTAAAAAATGAAAAGTTTTCGCATTTCGCTGCGTTCCAAAGTTCAAGCTTGTTGAACTCTGCCCTGCGAATTCGCATCACGTGACACCGTGTGACCAACGGCAGATCGATACATAACAGCATGACCTCCTTTTTGAATTAAAAGAACATGAATTTAAAACTGCACCGCTGCAGGAAAGTGGAGTAGATTGCATGTTTTTACATTTTAGATGTATTACAATTTGTTACATGTTGAATTTAGGTTTTTAAAAAGACGCTGAACAGCGTGACGTCATATCACGACCGTTGCAGCATGCGAAATAATTTCACATGATCAAAGTCTAGTGTGACCGCGGCTTTACTGATGTCATTCATGCACTTATGACCAGTCAAATACTACACAATTCCCCTGAAAATGAAATATTTTTTATCACTACAATCAATAAAAGTGTTATTTTAGTATTATTTGTTTACTATTATAGTATTTATTAATATTTTGAATTAGGTTTTATATTTTTATTTTTTTGTTTTCTAAATTAATTTTAAGTTTTAGTATTTTTTGATGTGCTTTTGTCATTTTTTAGTAGTGTTTAGTAGTGTAGCTTAAAAAAAAAAAAATTCAGGTTTAGATTTAGTTATTTTTTAACTTAAACATATTTATGCTATGTTTATGTTGCCAAGGCTACATTTGTAATTTTCATTTAAGTTTTTTAAGTGTTTCATCTAATACTGTATTTATATGATCTTTTATTTCAGCTTTATTTTAATTACTGAACCATTTTTAATAGTTTTAGTTAACAATAACACTGATCAGTAAAAAAAAGATAGATTAAAAACTGAGATAAAAAGTCGCGATACGTTTTTTGATTTTATATTCCATTGTGACGAGGAAAAAAAAACTGAATTGCAAATTGAAAACTTGGAATTGTTTATATTTATTGCAACAGACTAATATTTAGTTTATATTTTGTAATTCAGACATTTTTCCTCAGAATTGTGAGTTTCTATCTTTTTTATTCCGTGGCAGAAACATGCTTCCATAGGATTAGTAGCTGAAAACATATGCTTCATATCTTTATAAGTTGAAGACGACTGTCATATATTGGTTGGTGTAGTTTAATACTCCACTGAACGCATCTTTAAGTTGTATTTTTAAGGTGTCTCTCTCAGCAGACAGATGCTGCGGATCAGACGGAGTCAGAGACCGTGAAAGAGCTCACAGATCCACCAGCAGAAGATCAGGTGATCAATCACATGGCTATCCTCTCAATCACAGAGCTTTACAAAATAAAAGCCTCTGCTCAGAGCACTTTGCATTTTTCCCCATGAGGAGGCGAATCAGGAAGAATCCGGCGAAGCTGCTGCAGGTGAGGAACAAACCTCTGAGATCCTGAACTCAGAGCGATCTCAGTCTCAGGAGGATCACAGCGACACACAGGTCAGATAAACTGGACGATGAACGACCCATTTCCATTACAATCCAGTGATCTAATGAAGCTGTGTTCACCTTCAGAAGGAGGCAGACGCCCCGTCTGAAGAGAACGAGCCTGAACCAGAGAAGACAGAAGAAGATCCTGAAGAGAGACAGACGGAAACTGAGGACAAAGTGAGAATACTGCATTTTCAGGACAAACAAACGAAAAGCAAAACTTGTTGTTCGACACTAGTTTAGACTAGCTCAGAAAAAAAGAACATTTAATGCATGTTCTGCATGCATTAAATTATGGAAGCCTGTTTCCGCCACTGAATAAAAAATAAAAAAGTTTATTGCGACTTTTTATCTCACAATTCTGACTTTTTTTCTCATAATTGCGTGATATAAACTCACAATTGCGAGTTAAAAAGTCATAATTCTGAGATATAAACTCGCAATTCTGAGAACATATCAGTCTTTTTTCCCCCTCAAAACTGGACTTTAACTCACAATTGCGAAAAAAAGAATAGTCAGAATTGCAAGATATAAACTCTCAATTGCAAGGAAAAAAAGTCCGAATTGTACGTTAATATCTTGCAATTCTGAATTGCGAAAAAAAAAAAGTCAGAATTGCAAGATATTAACTCGAATTTATATCTCGCAATTGTGAGTTTATATCACGCAATTCTGTGAAAAAAGGCAGAATTGTGAGATAAAAAGTCGCAATAACCTTTTTAAAAAAAATTTCCTCAGTGGCGGAAACGGGCTTCCATATTAAATACCTAAAAACAACATCTAAAAAATGGTCCTAAAAATAGCGATGGGAGAATCTGAGCTTGTAAAACCTTCATAAACTTATTCACTGTTTAAAACATTTAAAACGCTGCGCACTGGAGACTCCTGCTGGCCAAAATTGTGTCAATGCAAGGAAAACTGTCAAAGCAAAAGTTCAATCTATTACAGCTTTTTTCAGCTGCTTCCACACAAAATCTTTCCTTGTCACACAGTTTCTGAAAGCTGTCACTCAAACAGCAGAAACACACACCAAATCTACAAAACCAGACACTGATTCTCAGCCTTTGACTCAGTTTTCAATTTCATAAAACACTTTTTGTAAAACACAACACACAGTTCTCTACGTAACACACACAAATCTAACAGGAATTAATATTATGGCAAAGTTAAAATGTATTAAAACAAATAAGAAACAAATATATATATATATATATATATAAGATGCTACAGTGCAATCAGTCGGATGCGATCATTAACTCTCTCTCACACACACACACACACACACACACAGTGATTCCTGTAGCTGTTTTATCAGAGTGAGTTTAATATTCCTGCATACTGACACAGACTGAAGATATCACTCGTGTCGCTCCTCAGGAATCAGAAAAACCAGAGACTGAAGAGGAACCAGACCAGGTGATCCTTCACTTCACTCACAGATTCTGAGACGCTTGTGTTCCTGCAGAGATCAGAGAGATTGTGATGTGTGTGTGTGTGTGTGTGTGTGTGTGTTTCACGCAGGAAGAAGAGGATGCAGCCTAAACCACAACATGATGTGTGCTTCACATTCAGCTCTGCTACTGCTCAATTAAATCTCATGCATACTGATATTAAATTATAGTTATGGTAACTGAACTTTTGTGTTGTGTTATACATTCCATAACTAGTGTGTACATTGAATCAGTCATCACTGCTGCTAGCGCTGATAGTGATGTGATGAAACCTCTAATCAAAACATCTGCAGGTTTTCATCAAGTTAATCCAAACTACACCGAAAAAAATGTGGAGAAGAATTTACTTGAAAAAAGCTTGGAAACAATTCTCACTCAGAAAAGGCTAGTTAATGTACAAAAATTGACAAGTGAAAGCCTAAACATAATTATTAGTAGCTTTACGTAGACATTTTTAAGTTACGTTTACTTGGGAATTCCAATTGACTCTTTGTTTTTAAATGTTACTTAAGTAATGCTTATCACTGTGAAAAATTGTGCTGTTAAATAACAGTAATTGTTTGAGGTTTTTAGGAAAAATTGGTCTTAGATAACTTGTTTAGTTTCTGTTTTAAATTTCTGTAACGCAAGTATAGTATTCTCCATGCAAATAGCCAAAGAAGCTGGAATGACCTTTAAAAAACCCACCCAGAATGCCGTTCTGCTTCATTAGCAGCATGATCAGCTGTAATCGGCGTGAGAAATCAGTGCAGAAAGAGCGAGTGTTTGTGGGAACAGAGGTCAGTCTCCTCCCAGCTTACACAATAACGACTGGCTCCAGATCAGCATTCCCCGCCGCTGAGCTCCAGAAAGACCTGGCGAGCTGCTGAACACTGATCATAAACCACCGGAGCTGTGAGTGATGGAGCCGGTGACCCGAGCCGTCGGTTCTCTCGCTCTGACCGTCATCGAGGCGTTACGCTCCTTCACTGAGCTGTTTCTCACACAGCCGCTGACCGCCACGCTCTCTCTTCTGGAGGAGACCGACCTCAGAACGCTGGACGCAGGTCAGTGACGCCGAAAACCCCATTGTGTCTGAGTCAGCTGCTGTTTTGGTGATTTGTAGTGATTTATGGGTGAAGTCAGTTCTGCTATGGTCACCCCATACAGCAAAAAAATACACTTTCAAATATATTTCAAAATATGCAAAAAATGGCCCAAAAATATATATTAGCTAAAACACGTTTCAAAATATATTTACATAAATAAATATTTTCTACCAATATATTTTTGGCCATTTTCTATGGAGGGCCGAGTTACTCAAAATTAAATCATTAAATAAATGTTGAAATATATAAATAAATCGTTAAATGCGTAATTAACTAATTAAATACATAGATAAATGCATAAATAAATATTTATTTATTTATGTATGTATTTCATTTTTGGGGTTAAGGTTGTCGGTACGTCCCAACAACTGTAACCCTGAAAATGAAATGTGGAGGAAATAAATAAATAAGTAAATGAATGAATATTTATGCATTTAATTATGTATTTAACGATTTATTTATATATTTCAACATTTATTTAATGATTTAATTTTTAGTAATTTGGCCCTCCATAATTTTTTATATTTTTGAAAATATATTTTGCCCTGTCTATATATTTCAGTCCAAGAAAATGCATTCACGTGTCACATCTGAAGAAAAACTTCATTTGTTGTCTATAAGACGTGCGAACAGATCAAACATTTGAATAAACTTCAGCAAGGAATATAGTTTTACATGCTCCAAAAAATACAATATTGCAATGTATAAAAAATATTAAACGTTATTAAATCATTATAAATTACTTTTTGATCTCTAGTAGGCCATTCACATTTGTATTTAGCCTAAATGTAGGCTACTGTAAGACTGGAAATATATTTTCCCTGAAATGCATTTAGAATATATATTTTAGTATATGAAGGTTCAAACTAAATATATTTTCTATTTCAAAAATATATTTCATTGAGTTTCACTGTTTGTTTGCAACATTTAGCATATATTTAAAAAATATATATTTTTTTTTGGCCGTATGGGACTGTATTTGTGTATGTGAGAAAAAATAAAATAAAAAAGGGAGAAATATACAGTAGTGAATATTCAGAGCTGAAGAAAATGTGACAAACTGAATATCTGTGTAATTGTTTTATTCCTTTTTTCACTAGTTTCACCTCACTATATTTAGATTCTCTAAAAGCAAGTCATAATTTTATGTTCAGTTTTGCATTTCAGGTTAATGTATCTTATTTGGATGTTTTATTGACAAACAAGACAGGTTTTGTTTAAAAATAGGATTATTTCACAAAGCCTCACATATTTCACTCTCCACGGCCGCTGTCATAACCATCTCATGACTCAAGACTGATTACAAAACACGCTGATTTCTCCCCAATGTCCTGCTGAAACGCAGCCTCTTGCTACAGTCTTGAATGTGAAATATGGATTTTGTCCCATGATCTGCAGATGATCGAGTGTTTAAGGCCAGAGAACTGTGGGAGAGTTCAGGAGCCGTTATCATAGCTGTGAGGAGACGGGATGATTCCTGTGCAGAGGTACACACACACACACACTCACACACACACACACTCTCACTCACACTCACACACACACACACACACACACACACACACACACACACACACACACACACACACACACACACACACACTCACACACACTCACACACACACACACTCTCACTCACACACACACACACACACACACACACACACACACACACACTCACTCACACACACACACCTCACTCACACACACTCTCACTCACACACACACTCTCACTCACACACACACACACACACACACACACACACACACACACACACACACTCACACACTCACACACACACACACACACACACACACACACACACACTCACTCACTCACACACACACACACTCCTCACACACACACACACTCTCACACACACACACACTCCTCACACACACACACACACTCTCACACACACACACACACACTCACACACACACACACACACACACTCACCACACACACACACACACACACACACACACACACACACACACACATGTTCGTTTTGTGAAAAGTGGGGACTCTCCATAGGTGTAATGGTTTTTATACTGTACTTACTGTATGTGCTATTGTCCTACACCAACCCTACACCTAAACCTACCCCTTACAGGAGACTTTCTGCTATTTCAGATTTTCAATACACTTCATTCTGAGTGATTTATAAGCGTTTTGAAAAGTGGGGACATGGGTCAATGTCCTGAGATGTCACCTTCACCTTGTAATACCTGCCATACCCTCGTCATCATACACATCTATGTCCTGACTTTTCACAAAAACGCGCACACACACTCACACTCTCACATGCACACACACACACACACACACGTACGTCCTCACAGTGCTGTGTTTGTGTGTGTGTGTGTCAGGAGGCGTCTGATCTCTCCTCTCTGAAGCCTCAGTTGGAGGAGCGTGGAGTCGCTCTGGTCGCTGTGGTCAAGGAGAACATGGCCTCAGAGATTCAGGACTTCAGAGCCTACTTTAACGGAGAGATCTTCCTCGATCAGCAGGTCTGTCTTGTATAAACACACATCAGCACACACATGCATCACGTTTCTCACACTGAATCTTTTTTCTATTCATTTTCAAAAGCACTGGCTACCAACAGCTGCTCGCGTAAAATTCAAGGCATTGATGTTTGTCTGGCTCTGCTCTCCTTTACCTAAATTCATTACTTCAGACTTGTGTGCCTCTAGAAGCTTGCGTTCTGCAAGTGAACGGCGCTTTATTGTTCATCCCAAAGAGGCACAAAATCACTTTCACAGACTTTTACATTAACTGTTCCCTCGTGCCCGACTCAATCCCTTAACCATCTTCAAGAATCAGCTAAAAACACATCTCTTCCATCTTTATTTGACCCTCTAACTCTAGAGCACTCTCTATTCTAATTCTATTTTATCTATTTGTTTTCTTTTTTTTTTATAAAAAAAAAACCATGACCCTTTAAGACTTGCACTCTATTTGTTTTCTAACTGACTAACAAACAAACAAACAAACACTTTTTCTATTCTATCTATCTGTTTTCTTTTTATTTATTATATAATAAAAATAAAAATAAATCTTGCTACGTGTACTGTGTTAGGCTAACTGAGACTTGTCAAAGCACTTACTTATTGCTCTTTTGTTGATTCTGATTGCTTCCATTGTCCTCATTTGTAAGTCGCTTCAGATAAAAGCGTCTGCTGAATGACTGAATGTGATGTAATGTAGTGGATCTGATGTGTGGTGTGATCAGAGAGGGTTCTACGGGCCGCAGGAGCGCTGGATGGGCGTCTCGGGGATCCTGCGGGCCGGCGTCTGGATGAACGGATGGAGGGCGTATCAGAGCGGATACTGGGGAAACGTTCGAGGCGAAGGCTTCGTCCTGGGGGCGGTTTACGTCATCGGACCGGGTCAACAGGTGTGTGAACACGGGAACCATCACGCACGGCTCTAAAGTCATGCGTTTGACCCCCAGCCAACACTGTAAGATGATCTGGATGAAGGTTGAGTCCCTCCACAATAATTAGAAATAGCCATACTGCTTGCACACATTTTTCAAAACTTTGCCTCTTTTTTTCAAAACTTTACACACAAATCCAAGAATTGCACACAAAATGCAAAATGCCTCGCATCTCTTGCAAAATGAAGCACTGCATTCAAAATATCACAAACATGTCTCAAAAGCAAACATTTGCAAACACCTTTGCCATAATATTAATTCCTGTTAGATGTGTGTGTGTTACGTAGAGAACTGTGTGTTGTGTTTTGCAAAAGTGTCAAAGGTTGAGAATTAGTGTCTGGTTTTGCAGATTTGGTGTGTAAGCGGTTGAAAAAACTAATATTGTTGATGACAAAACGTTTTAAAAGTGCGGTTTAAGCTACTCAATCTTTGTCAAATTTCAGTGTTTTGAAAATGTGGGCTGAATGTGACGAGACAAGAAACATTTTGCAACATTTTCAACACGTTAGGTGTAGCATCAAGAGTTAATGCGTGCAAGTTTTCAAATAAAAATATTTGCAAACAGTACAAATTAATAATTATTTAATTTCTTTCAAAAAAAGATCATTTCAACCCCCTGCCAAAATAAATCGCTCCCTCCCACCAATGTTCAAGACATGCAAATATGATTCATAAATTCAAATCAACCTGTATGTTTTTTGTTTTTTTTTGCACAGGGGATCCTGCTGGAACACAGAGAGATGGAGTTTGGAGACAAAGTCAAGAAGTCCGACGTTATTCAGGCTGTTGAACAGATCAATACTCAACTGAAATTAAAATAGCCATGAGCTCAATAATCACTCGCTTAATGAAAACTCTCTCAGCTTGAATGCATGTTATTCTGAACTAAATATGAATCTTGAAAATAGCAGAATAGAGAATGCAAAGCCGTCCATATGTAAACAATAATGATATACAGTATATATATGCGTGTGTGTGTGTGTGTAGTTGATGACAGACTGACTCTAAACTCAGATGAAGGATCAGTCTCGATGTTTCACGCTCTACACACACACACAGAAACCTGTAAAACACACCAATAAAACACACTATAAACGACCAAATGTGTGTTACTTGTGAATGCATTACTGTGTATTGAGTTTGTTTCCTTATTTTAGGGTTTCCCCAAACTGGGAAAAAGCTAATAATTAATAAAATAAAATAAATAAATGCTAAATTTAAATAAAAAAAAAATACTACTGATTTATAAATATTTATAAGATAATAAAATAACAATTTAAAAAAATAAAATGAAACTCTTAAAACCAAATAAAGATGAAATATTTTATTTGTTTACCTGCATGTCATGTGAATATTAATTTCAAATCTCAGGGGGACTTCAAGAAAATATTGCCAAGAAAAGTCTGGGAATCTTTTGCTTCTGTGTTCTCAGATTTGTCCAGGCATACAAAACAATGTGATTTATTATCAAACACATGCTGATGTTTTATTGCAGAGAACAGACTGTGAGAATATCATTGGCATATTTCTAAATCTCAGAGGAGGTTTGACAGGTCAGAGGGGCGCTCTGTTCTCTCTCCTGATTGGTTAATGTTTGTTTTATGCTAATTGTTCTGTTAGATATGTGTGTGTTTGAGGCTGTAGTTTCAGTGTGAGATACAGGACAAAACATCAGTAAGTATTAATACTGTTTTTTGCTCATTGGTTTTTTTTATAATTCTCATTCTAAGCATTGGTTTATTGAAATATTATTAAGTGATTATTGTAGCTCAAAGGTGTTCAGATGAGAGAGAAAAAAACAGTGTGAATCTCTGTCTTGTTTTATTGCTAATGCTTTTATTCTTAGTTTACTCCAGACAACACAGGAGTTAATCAAATTTAATTCATTTAATTTATCAAAATGCTTTTGTTTTATTGTAGAGAGCAGACTGTGAGCATTTCAGATTAATATGAGGCTGTTAACTGATATTTTAATACAGCCAATATGTGACCCAGGAGCACAAAACCAGTCATAAGGGTCAATTTTGTGAAATTGAGATTTATACAACATCTGAAAGCTGAATAAATAATCTTTCCATTGATGTATGGTTTGTTGGACAATATTTGGCTGAGATACAACTATTTTAAAATCTGGAATCTGAGGGAGCAAAAAAATCTAAATATTGAGAAAATCACCTTTAAAGTTGTTCAAATGAAGTTCTTAGCAATGCATATTACTAATCAAAAATTAAGTTTTGATATATTTACATGATCTTTACTTAATATCCTAATGATTTTTGGCATAAAAGAAAAAAATGTATAATTTTGACCCATACAATGTATTGTTGGCTATTGCTGCAAATATAGCTGTGCTGCTTATGACTGCTTCTGTGCTGCAGGGTCACTTATTTTAACACAGTGACTGGCTTAAGCTGTGTTTGTGTTGTACTGATGTTTGAGCAAAATTTTATTTAACTTAATAATTTCTGTGAATCATCACTTTAACATCAGTTTTTAAGGTGCTTTAGCACTGATGCATACAGATAAAATAGAGCAAAATAACAATTTAAAATAGTGTAATTGGGAGAGAAATCTATAGGAAAGATGGCAGTAAATGAATGGCGGTGAATTGTTGTGTTTTGTGTGTGTGTGTGTGTGCAGTGTTCCTGCAGGATCTGGAGGGTGTGTGTGTGGGTTTGTGGTCCGCGGGAGTGTGTGTTGTTGTAGTTTACGTTCTGCTGGCAAACACAGATCTGTTTCTGACCAAACCGGACCGGGCGTCTCTGGACAGGCTGGCCAGCGCCGAGCTCAGATCCACCGCCGGAGGTCAGAGAACACCACGTCTCATTCACAATACAGCCGGCAGTTCACAAATCATACCGTTTTTTTAACTGCTTGCACACATTTTCAAAACTTTCCCTCTTTTTTTCAAAACTTTTCACATAAATCCAAGAACTGCACACAAAATGCAAAATGCCTCGCATCTCTTGCAAAATGAAGCACTGCATTCAAAATATCACAAACACATCTCAAAAACAAACATTTGCAAACACCTTTGCCATAATATTAATTCCTGTTAGATTTGTGTGTGTTACGTAGAGACTTGTGTGTTGTGTTTTGCAAAAAGTGTTTTATGAAATCACTCAAAGGCTGAGAATCAGTGTCTGGTTTTGTAGGTTTGGTGTGTGCTTCTGCTGTTTGAGTGACAGCTTTCAGAAACTGTGTGACAAGTTCTAATTTATTTATTTGTTTTCGGTGAAATATGATGCAGAAATTTCTATGTCAGATTCACCTTGTAAATGTTCACAGCTGCTTTACTGTAGTACATGTGGTGAAATTGCATGTTTTTAGTTGTTGATGCATTTGCTGTTTAGAGCAGTTCAACTGAACCAAGACGTGAAATGAGGCTAAATTTGGCATGTGTCAATGCATGTGTGTGGTTTCTCCTCAGATGAGGGGAATCTTAAAGCCGTCTCTTTGTGGGAGCGAACGGGAGCCGTTATTATGGCGGTCAGACGGCCGGGATGATCTCTGTGCAGAGAGGTGTGTGTGTTTCTCATGTTCTTATGTGTATAATCACACACACACGTACGTCCTCACAGTGCTGTGTTTGTGTGTGTGTGTGTCAGGAGGCGTCTGATCTCTCCTCTCTGAAGCCTCAGTTGGAGGAGCGTGGAGTCGCTCTGGTCGCTGTGGTCAAGGAGAACATGGCCTCAGAGATTCAGGACTTCAGAGCCTACTTTAACGGAGAGATCTTCCTCGATCAGCAGGTCATTACTGGAGCTCCTTTCAACACGAGCTCATGAACTCCTTAGAGGCTTCTTCAGGCATAATTGTGGTCTTATTTCATTTAAGAGTTTGTTCTCAGAATTAATTAAACATAGTAAGAAAAGCTCAGATTTATTAGAAAGTCATCAGGAATTTATTTGCTTACAATATTTGGTCATCACTCTTCCAATTGTATTTTGTAAATTATATATTTACGTATAACATAATATTTATATGATATATTTAATATATTTAATATCATATTTTGTAATTGATTTTATTTAATGCTAATGGATTACAAACATAAGTAACATCAGTAACATTTTGCATCATTTTTATACTCATATTCATCTATTTATTTATAATTTTCTCTTCTTATTTGTCATATTTTAACCTATTTCTCACTATGAAAATTACTGTGGCTGCTGACATGATGTTAAATTATTTTAAATATATATATAGTTTAGTTATGAATGGTTGTATATGCTGTCATGAATCACCAGTGCCATTGTAAAATGTCTTTAAAATAAATAAATGAGTGCATAAATAAACACTATTTAATTCTGGTTTAATTTGAGCAGTGTTTCAAGATATTATTATGTATTATTGTAAAATATAACATAAAATAAATAAATACAGATTTCTTGGCTGTTTCAGATGTGTTTCTATGGTGTGAAGCGGAGGACGATGAGGAGTTTGGGATTCGCTCGATTTGGGGTTTGGAGGAACCTGCTGCAGGTGTGGAGGAGAGGTTACCACGGCAACAGGAAGGGGGAGGGGTTTGTTCTAGGAGGCCTTTATGTGATTGGACCAGAGAATCAGGTAATGTTCAACAAACATCTTCATGATACATGATTTTAAAATGTCCAAACGTATAAAACAGGATGGTCAGGATGATGATTCCTGATGACTGAGTGAATGATGTTAGAGCTGTACTGTGATCTCATGTGTTTGTGTTGTAGGGGATTCTGCTGGAGCACCATGAGAAGGAGTTTGGAGATAAAGCCGATCTCACTGCGGTCCGGACGGCTGTCAGCCGGATTCAGAAAACAGAAGAGACTCAAGACAATTAGATTCATATCAAACCTAACCACAGCATCTTTGAAAATTAACAAAATAACTTGATTTTGCCTTGAAAGTTAGTTTTGCCAAACTATTCATGGCATGCATTATTGTGTGTGTGTGTGTGTGTGTGTGTGTGTGTGTGTGTGTGTGTGTGTGTGTGTGTGTGTGTGTGTGTGTGTGTGTGTGTGTGTGTGTGTGTGTGTGTGTGTGTGTGTGTGTGTGTGTGTGTGTTGTCTGAGAGTGTCTATATGACAGACTGATCCTAAACTCTAATGAGGGATGGCCTTGATGGTTGACACTTTAGATCACACACACACACACACACACGACTGAATTTCTTTTTCTTTTTCTACTACACAAAACTCCCCCTTAATTTTAAAGCAATCAAATTATTGATGATACAAACATATGTAATGTTTTAAATACTGAAATGTCTTCATTTTCTTATTTTCTTTCATTCTTTGCGCTTCAGTCCTTTGTTAAAGTGTAGATTATCATGTGCATGCTATGAAATGAACTGAATAAATCACTGTGGTGTGACAAATAAGCTTACAAATATTAAATTAAAATTAATTAAATGTTTAATTAATGTGAAATGTATATTAAATATTATTACATTTTAAAAATGTAAATATTTAAACGTAAAAATAAAAAACAAATATGCGTAAAAAAGTACAAATATTTTAATGTAGTCTCGCAGATGATTTGAGCTCTTAAACTTACGAACACATACAATAAATAGATGAATATATGAACCAAAGCATGTGGCGCTGCTTGACAGACACCTTATAAATACAGGATCCGCCTCAGAGTGAAGATTGACAGGTGTAGCGTCCAATAGGAATCTCGCAACCTTCTCAATGCAGCCAATCAGAGAGCGGGTCACGGCAGAGGACGGTTAGCAGCCGCGGGCGTCAGAAATTACGATACGCACCTCAGCATGGAAACAGCTACGATTCACACAGGTAAAAGTTTCATCTGTCGGTTAAAGTGTCGATTAGAGAGTTCTTGTTGTTTAATAAGGGTATTTATTCACCTGTAGCGTCTCTCAGGTGTGATATTTAATGAGTGAAGCAACACGGAGCGTTTCATATTGACGGACGGGCTCCCGTTATTCAGTAACTTAATATAAACGGATCTGCTGCTAATCGCTAGGATGAGTTTGAACATATTACACACTCTTTGTATATCGACAGCTATTTTGACATGTAAGTTAGTGGTTGTTTGTGTTAGTTTGACTTTCTGAGGTGCTAAATGATACCTGAGGCTCGTGAACGCGCGCGCGTGAGTGCGGGATTATGGCATTCATTAAAAGAGAAGCGCGTTCATGAATCAACCAAAAATCACACAATTCATATAATTGACATCACCATAACATCAATAAATAAACGATTCATAAAAGAGTCTGAAAGTAACAGTGAATTGCTTAATTACATCTAAAAGTACAGTAAATACTATGGTAATATATTTCAATACTGCTGTAACGTATGAATTTATATGATGTTCAGGAGCACATTTTTCTAAGCATAAAAAATAAAACGGTTTGTCAAATACTTAAATTAATTTTATTTTTGTTTGGAACAATTATGGTTTTTAATGATCTATCAGCATCAAATATATAAGTAGCTGTAACCACAATCACTAATCATAATAAATAATCTGCTATAATACGTTTGAAATAATTCGCTTTGCACTGTTTACCTTTTTTAAAATAATAAATCGCCTCATATTAGCTTAAAATTCAGCAACACAGCCAGTACAGATATATTTGGAAGCTTGTTTTCACCACAGGATGACAAATTAAAAAGTATATTGCAGCTTTTATCTGACAATTCTGACATTTTTTTCTGAAAATTGCGAAATTCTGAATTTATGTATTTCAATTCTGAGAATTGTGAGGAAAAAAAGTCTAAATTGTGAAATATAAACTCATGAAAATGTAATATTATAAATTATACCAGATTAAAATAACCATATTTTTAGATTGTATCTGAGGCATTTTAGTGATATTTTCATTCAGTTAGTTTTGATTTGACGTTTTGATTGATTGCTTGATTGATGGATGTCTCTGTTTGTGTCGCAGTGAGCTGATAAATAGCGTTCTAGGATCAGTTCATCATATCCAACAGGACAGAGACTCACAGATGGAGGGTGAGACAGGTGAAGCAGGTGAAGTGACTCTGAATGAACCGTGTAAGCGCTGAGAGCTGACCGCTGAGCGTGTGTCTGTCTGCAGGTGAGATCGTGACGCTGACGGTCATCAGGGGTGGTGATGGTCAGCTGGGCTTCAGTGTGCGAGGAGGATCTGAACACGGACTCGGCGTCTTCATCAGCAGAGTGCAGAAAAACAGCGCCGCAGGTCAGAGTCTTCAGGGAGCTCTCAATGCCCCCCACAATGAAAAGAGGTCAAGAATTATACTAAATAATGTCTTCATTAGGTTCAGAGTGAATATCTGAGACGAGGGCATGGCAAGCATAATCAGTGATGGGAGAAACATTTTTGAAATGTTTGATTTACTGTGCAATAAATGCAATAAAAATTCAAAACAAGCATGCATTGAGACAGCTTTTACAAACTAATTGCGTGTTTTCTTAAAAGTGTGTAATCTATTAAATGCAAGCTACAAATCATCGTAGACCATGGACTACGGATGAAAAATAGCCTTTGGCTAATTCTGGTACATTTATAGAAATGTTTTATTAATGTACAATATCCCTGTTAACTAAACAAATAAAATAAAATAAAATAAATCAAATACCATTAAATATAAAGTGTTAGTATATAATATGTGTTTTTATGTAATGTTTAGGGCTTGGTGAATTTGTTCCAGGGTTATTTTAGTAGCATTGAGATACTATTTTCATAAATTTTTTTAATATACTTTCTGTTTTCATTTTTATTTTAGTAATTTTGTTGCGTGTTTTTGTCTGTTTTTATTTTGTTTGTTTTTTAAATACGTCTGCACATTTTTCATTTTATTTATTTTGTTTTGTTTTGTTTTCATTTAGTTCATCGGGATAAACTAAATGAAAATGAGTAATGTTGCCTTGGCAACTAGCTAAAATAATATATTATATATATATATATATATATTAGTGCTGGGCAACGATTAATCTCATCCAAAATAAAAGTTTTTGTTTATATAATATATCTGTGTGTACTGTGAATATTTATTATGTGTATATAAAGACACACATACAGTATATATTTTGAAAATATTTACATGTATTTACATGTATATATTTATATTAATATAATTTATATGATATATAAATATATTTAATATATAAACATAACACATTTTCTTAAATATATACATACATGGGTGTGTATTCATATATACATAATAAATATACACAATACACACACATATTATGTACACAAAAACTTTTATTTTGGATGAGATTAATCTAGATTAATCGATGCCCAGCACTAATATATATATATTATATTTTGTTTTATTTCAGTTAAAGTACAATTTTAGTTAACTATAATAACCCTGGTCTGTTCTGTGAAAGGTCTCTATTCAGTCCAATAAGAGACAATAAAGAACTACTACTTTTTTTTAATTATACAAATGTGCAATTAAAAGTGTCTAGATTGTAAAACTGATCTGAGATCAGATTAATACCATATATACACTGGTTCACAACATTAAGCAACACTGAACTTTATCGATCTTAATAATGACACTGACACATTTTCCTGTTTATTATTGTGAAGCTGCTTTGAAACAGTCTGTATTGTATAAAGCGCTACATACAGTAAATAAACGTGACTTGTTGATATTGTTCTGTGTTGAAGAGGTTGTGTGTGTGTGTGTGTGTAGAGCTGGCGGGTCTGTGTGTCGGTGATAAGCTGTTGGAGGTGAACGGCGTGAGTCTGGAGAACATCAGCATGAGCAGCGCTGTGAAGGTGTTGATGGGTCACGCTCGTCTCCGTCTGCTCGTCCAGCGGCTGGGACGCGTGCCTGGCCTTCGTTACACTAACGAGAAGACCACCTGGTGAGTGTCACCAACCTATCTGAGCGCTTTGGTGTCCAGAGCAGAGATCCTCAGCGTGTGTTTGTGTGTTTAGGGTGGATCTGATCCATCGGCGGATGGTGGTGGAGGAATCGGACGCTCCCGTCTCGGTGTACAGCTCAGATGGAGCGCTGTGTCGAACGGTTCACCTCCAGCTCTCTAAACACCAGCCCTGCCTGGGACTCAACATCCGCGGAGGACGAGAATACAACCTGGGCATCTACGTGTCCAAGTCAGTACAGCAGCAAACACACACGTTAAACAGGACCGAACTGCTGGGTCCCTCTGGTTTCACCTCTGATTCTAAACATTTTATTTTATAGCATTTTATAGCATTTTCTAATTCCTTTGGGTCTATTAACACTAAAATAAGTAAAACAAATCAAACATAAATTCTAAAGTCAAAAACGCTGATGTTGGCTTGACAAAGCTTTGTCTGAATATTTAAAATAATTTTTAAAGCTCTAAGTAAGTTTGAAGGTCTTAACATCAGACAGAAGGAGGTGAGGTCACCAGGGTTATTTTAGTATCATTGAAATACTATTATATTTTTTTATTAATATTTTGAATAAATTTTTATATTCATATATAATGGTTATATATTTTTTAAATTTTGTCAATTTTATATATGTGTGTGTATATTATATATTGTACATTTTCTGTTTTCATTTTAATTCAAAGGTTTTAGTAGTTTTGTTTGTCATTTTTATTATTTTTTTTTAAAATATGTCTATATGGTTTCCATTAAATATTATTTAATTACATTTTATTTATTTATACAAAAATAAACTAAATGAAAATGAGAAACATTGCCTTGGTAACTAGCTAAAATAATGTAAGTTTAATGGATTTTTTTTTTTTATATATATATTTCATTTTAGTTAAAGTTAATTTTACTTCAGGTAACAAAATCAGTTTTAGTTTTGCCATCATAGATCACATGCTTACGGAAAAACTCATCAAGCTCTGATACAGTGTGAAAATGTGAAAGTGTTCTGATGTGAACAGAACACTAGTGTTGCGTCTGATTGGCTGTTTGCAGGCTGGATCCTGGTGGTCTGGCAGAACAGGGCGGAGTTAAGATGGGGGATCAGATCCTGTCGGCCAATGGCGTGAGCTTTGAGAACATCAACCATTACAGAGCAGTGGAAGTGCTGAAGAGTCAACCTCATGTCATACTGACTATAAAAGTGAGTCTCACACACACACACACACACACAGCAGATGGCTGATGTGGCTCTCTGGTTTCTGTGTGTCAGGCTGTGCATTATTCACTCTGTTCCTGGATCAGGTATTCCTGCAAACTCATACACTCTTTGTGTCCATATTAAACACGCCACCTTTCTGAACATTCATGACCAGGACCCAGATAAACAGTTTGGAGCAAATAAGGACATATTGCTGTGTTGATACTTAATGTTTTTTGCCAGCATGAACAAAACAGTCAAGTTTGTCTAACACAGGGTTTCGCAAAAAATGATGAAAAGCTAGTAATTCATTAAATCATTAATAATGTAAAATGAAACTTAATCATTTAAAAATAAAAATGGTCAATTAAAATGCTTACTAAAAATAAATGTTTTATATATTATATTTATTTGAAAATGAATTTGTGTATCTGCACGTCATGCGACCATTAATCAACATCAGAGAACCATAAACATACAAATGTGTTGGTTAATTTTTGAAATATGAATTAAATAACAAAAAATGTCAAATTAAAATAAATAATTTTAAAATCAAAACAATTAAAGTAAAACACTGAAATTAAACTGTAAAAATGTCAAATTAAAATAATTAAAAAATGAAACAAGATAAAATTATTAAAATATTAAAAGATAAAATATTTTATGTTTAATTGCACATCATATGACTATTTACCAACATGAACATGTGAATGTATTATTTATTTATTGAAATATTAATTAAATGATAAGAATGTGAAATTAAAATACAAAAATAATTTTCTAGTAAAAACAACCAAATAAAACACAAAAAATTAAACCATACAAATATTAAATTAAAATAAATCATTTTATAATAAAAACAATCAAAAAATAAAACACTTACAAAAAAAAGTTGAAATATTTTATTTGTTCACCTGCATGTCATGTGATTATTAATCGACATCAGAGAATTGGAAAATATTTTAGGTTTTCGTCTGATAAAACAGTTTAAAAAGATGACCGACAAACATCTTTTTTATTCTGCAGTGACTGACAGCTTGTATATACAGTAAATGTGATATGATGTTTTGTTCGCAGGAAGCAGGCAGATATCCAGCCTACAAAGAAATGGTTACAGAACTCAGCTGGGTGAATAAAAGTGAGTTTCTTTTTTTCAGCATTTACACAACAATATAAAGTGTTAATCTCTTAAGTACACCGACCTTTGACCTCTTTCAGCGGGCAGTGGAACCGTCTATTCATCCTCACAAGGGTCGGAGTCTCACTCGTCCACCTCCTCTCTGTCCTCCGGGACGCCCCTCGGCTCTGTGAGCGGACTCTCTCAAGCGACTCTGCCCGTTAGCTTGCCTTTAGGACCCAAAATGTCCGACGTCTGCGGCTCCAATGAGGCCCAGTTTCATCCAGATTCCACTGATAGTGACAGTCGGTCAGAGCAGCTGCGGACGGTGAGCCGAGGACCCACAGAACTGCTGCAGGACTCCGTGATCCGGAGCGAAGGAGAGTTAGGAGAGAGAAGGAGGGAAGGCAGGAATACATCTCTGCTCATGGCTCTCAGCCGACCGAGTCCTCCCATACGCCGAACTCGAAGTCATGTGACTGTGTCAGGTGGGGTTTTGTGGTACATTGAGATCATATGCAGCCACATACAGTGAAATTTAGAAAATATCCGGGCAAAATTTCAGACCACATCTAATAATCTTTGTGCTTTGTTACTTTTGACATGAAACAGAGACTCCTCTTTCAAATTTGGTCAATTTTATCACTAAGTTCAAGCACTAAATGTGGTTTTGATGCTCTTTCATGTGTTGTGACGAGTCGCTGTAGTGAACCGATCATCTCTTCTTCTGTACTACTAGTTATAGCAGCAAATAAACATGAATGAACATTAGAAGAAACAGAACAACTTACTAAAATTAATCGTGTCTCAACTGTGGAAAGACATCAGTAAAACAACTTAAGATCAATAATGTCACGTAACATCACATTTACATCAGAAAACACATTCAAACTCAAAAGTCAGCTAGAAAAAAAAAAGACTATATTAAATAATAGTTATATTTTTTACTAAACCTATTGTCTTTATTATTTAACATAAGTTTCATTAAATTTGTCACAAAATGTTTTTATTACAGACACAGTTTAAATGTTTTAATGTAAACAATTATATCATCAATAAAAAAAAGTTGCCTTATGTCCATTTAAATTTTTTATGTCCAACTAATTTGTGTTTGATATTAAATACATTTGTTTAATCAGTTGGTTATTAAATAAACTTTATTTTTGGTTTTTGGGTAAATTAATTTTTTTTCATTTAAACTTTAACTTAATTTTGATTTAACTTTAATTTCCGTTTCAGTAAAAAAATTATTTTGTCATATTTTGCTATACCGTTTGAAAATGATAAATAGATTTGTGAGGAAATTCTGTTTCCAATTTTTTATACAGCTACCTGCAAACTCATCAGTGCCACTTTGTTAATTTTTGAAGTGCAAATACCTTCATATGTAAACATTTGTCAACAATCAACTTTTACAGAACAAGTGTCTGCCTGATTTCATGCCCTTTTTTTTAACTGCCGTTAATGCAAACGCTTTGTTTCTCCTGTTTTCACAGAAGAGGAAAAGAAACAGAAGAGGAAGCAGACGGAAAGAGGAGAAGAGGGAAGCAGTCCGCTGCAGCGCTCCAAAACATTCTTCAGTCTGTTTCGAAAGCGAGATTCCTCAAGATCACGCTCCAGATCTCCGTCCCGCTCAGAGAGCATTCTGGGTAATATTAGACATCATGTTCGGTTACCAAAATCTGAAACAGCACTGCATGTGTCCTTGATGCAGAAATCATTCATTGCATTAAAATGCATAGAAAACGCAGTAAAAAAAAATGGATAAATGTTCATTATAAATATATTTAATTTTAATCGATTATTAATTGCATCCAAAATAAAAGTTTTTTTACATAATGTGTGTGTACTGTGTTATTTATTATGTATATATAAATACACACACATGCATGTATATATTTAAGAAAAATGTGCTTTGTTTATATTTTAAATATATTTATATATATGTATATATTTTCAAAATATATACTGTGTTAGTGTTTATTTATATATATACATAATAAATACACAGTACACACACATATATTATGTAAACAAAAACTATTTTGGATGCGATTAATCGTTTGACAGCACTAATATATATATACAAAGTATTTTTGGCATGTATTTTTATGCTTTTAAGAGTATCACATCGTTAGCTTACCAACATGCAACCACTAAACTCCTCCCCTAAATATAAGCTTTAAAACATAAGACAAATCTGATGGAAACCTGACTGTATTGAAAGTTTCTACAGGCAGGAATGATGCTGGTTTATCTGAGAGGGACGCTCTAACTCAGGTGCGAGAAATGGCCGTCAGATTGCTGGAGGATGAAGATGTGGTCATGCTCATGGAAATCTGTGAGCGGGTAAGAGAGATTCAACCTGATGATCTCACATAATCAAAGGTTTTCTTTGTCCAGAGACAAAACTCGTGCTGTTCTTACAGTATTTATCAGAGCGAGGGCTGACGACGCTCGTGCATCCGCTGCTGGCCGTCATGAACACGCCAGAGAAGCTCCTGCTGCTCCGAGAGATCAGGTGAGAAAAGCCTCTTAGCAGCCGGATAAGAGAGGAGAACTGGTGCTGTGTAATTCTAGCATTTTCAACTAAACACGGAAAACATTTTATGCGTTTTGGCTGTTCATTTACACGACAACAGCATGAAAATGCAACCTTTTGCAAACGCGTTAAAACAATACGGTTATCATCTCATCTCGTAGTGTTTTTTTTTACGAAGTCACATCATAAACTACTGGCTTGGCGTGCATAATACAGAGCTTTTAGTCGTGTTCATGGATCTGCGTGAACGGGGATCATTTTGACACGTTTTGATCATTTGAACGGGAAACTTTTCAAAAATACCAAGGAAAATCTTTTCTGTTTTTAGAACATCGATGTTGTGTAAATGTACCCTAAAATTATCAGTATTATGTTGTGGGTCAATTTGACCCATTTTGATTTTTGAGTTATTGTAAATACTGGTTAACATTTTTTTCTTGATATTTTTTAATTTAATTACATTTAATTAATTTAATTTTTTAATTACATGAACATTCATGCATAGTTTCGACACTCTGATGTATTGTGGAAATGTGCGTATTTTATTATGATATTTGTCAGCCAGTTTGACCCTCATTTTCAAGCAGTTGCACAGATACAAAGAAAACATAATTTTTTTGTATTTTGTAATGTCAGATTCTCCACTACCCTCGAAGGGTGCTTATATTTATGCATTTGGCAGATGAAGAATTTTTCTCTGAAGAAATTTACACTGCATTGATGGTGTACTTTTTTGGCTTAAAATTTGCTGGGAATCAAACTGATTTTGGTGTTGCGAATGCCATGCACGTGTTGTTTGAGCCTCAGGAAAGTATACAGAATAGAAGTGATTTTCCACACCTTTTCTGTTTAAAATGTTAAAATTATATATTTTTAAAATGTTAAAAACAGTTACAATACTGTTAATAAAATTTACAGTTTGTGAAAAAATATGCAAAATAGTTAAATACAGTTATTAAAAATCATGTTTCCAAGTTTTTTTAATGTGTGAGAACTGTTAATGTTAAAAATGTACTGTTTTAACCTGATTTTTGGTGAATTATATCGAATCCAATTCGGGTCAGTTTGACTCCACTATCATCACACACTAGTGATTGTGGAAACCGCTTGTTGAAATCAGTTAAACTAGTTGCTTTGCAAAATGATTTGCTGTTTTGAAGTGCTTTAAATATGATACTTTGATGACATCTGCTGGTCAAAACAGTGTAAATGCAATGAAAACTCAGTCCAAACGTGCATAAAGACCTTTTATAAACCAATGGCAAATGTTTTCTTGAAAGGTAAATTAAATATCATTATGTCTGTATAACTTATGTTCTTTTATTAATATGCATGTTTGTCATTAAAACTGAATCTGCTTTATGAAACTGGCCCACAATCACTTAAAACCACATTAGACACTGGTTCATGTTTCACTGTCGTGAGCAAACCCTCTAAATTCATCAAACCAAGGTTCAGAACAGTATAACGAAGCCTCGTGTGCTGAAATCAAGTGAATGTTTTGGACGGGCAGGTGAAAGAGGAATTTACTTGCCCAATCGGACAAGTAACTTGAAAAAGTCAATACCAAAAACAATAATAACTGCCTTTATTTGTGATACAGCCTTTGTTATAGGGGTGTGCGATTATATATCGTTTGCGATAATTTCGTAATTGTTGTTTTAACGAGTATATTGCAAGAATCAAACAGAGTGCACGCATAATTACGTAAAGTCGTCTAGGTTAGACTAGCTCACGTGCGTTCTTTCACTGCATGATTCAGTATTACAATTACAATGCATGAAGAATGATCAGAAAATTCAAGACATGGGGGAGGAAAATTCATGCATTTATATCATTTCATATAGTTAATATCACACGAAGATCGAACGCCGTTTTTTTTTTTTTTTGCTTCAAAAATCAACATGATTACAAATGTGATAACAGTTCAATAAACAATAAGTTAACATTAAGAGACTTGCGTTTTAGACACCATATTGCCTGTTTTTGCTCTATTCACCAACAAAAATAACTCCAAACGTCTCTGCGTCTCTGAGCAACATGACGGTGTTTTGTTCCTGAATGAATCAACCGTTTAAATGATTCGGTTCAGTCGCAGTGACTCATTTATTAACAGTGACTTGATGCCACCTACTAGTGGTTTTAATTTCACATTTACAGTATTTTAAAAAAAAATAATAATTTCAAATATCAGTATTCAACGTTTTATGTATCAAAACATTATTTATTCATTTGTGACTGCAGGTTAAAGCTAATAAGTAAATATTAGCATTTTATTTTTAAGTTTACTATAAAATAATTGTATTTGTATTTAATTCTAACTTTTTATTTTAAAATATAATAGTATTATCACACTTTATTATTTTGTTCATTATTTCATTCAAAAAGAAAAATCTAAATAAACTAAATGTGTTTTGTATAACTACAATAAATAATTATATTTATAACTCAATTTAACTTAATTTTTTCTCTCCGGGCAAGTAACTTTTATACTCGGACAAGTAAATGACAAATTTAATTGTCCGAAGGACAACCACATGAGAACGCTTAATGTCAAGCCCTGCTATAGTATCCACAGTGCTGGGGAGTAACTAGTTACATGTAACGGAATTATGTAATTTAATTACAAAATAAATGTAACTGTAATCAGTTACAGTTTCTGAGAAAAAATGTGTAATAAATTAATTACTTATGAAAATGTTAACGATTACAAAGGGAGTTACATCTGAATATTTTCACACACACACACACAGATTTAATTGATTTCTTTCCCAAATTGCACTGACTGCTGTAAAATATTAAACACCAATGTTTTAGGAGTTTAGGACACAGAATAGGACACATGCTTATTCAATTACTGTTTTAATTGTTTATGCTTTATTTTTTTTAAGATGTTAACTGTTTTTTTCTAAGGGCAGTGTTTTCTTTGCTATGCAAAGATTTTATTTCCAAAACAGTATCATAGCTATTAAACTACTACTTTTTATGATATTTAATCTGTATTTAACCTCAGAATTATCTTGAAGTAAAAGGTGGTGGCTGTGCTTTTAAATGAAATTATTATCATCTTAATTCAAGTAATGAAGGATTTTGAAAGTCTGACAGTAATCAGTGTTGAGTACCCTGTCTGATTTAATTAAAAATGATTAACAGTTGAAAACATTTGTTAGAAATATAGAAAAGTAATCAGTTACTTTACTTTAATAAAGTAATTGAAATAGTTACACATGTGTTACATTTTAAACAGGGTAACTTGTAATCTATAACCTATTACATTTCCAGAGTGACCTTCCCAGCACTGAGTGTCCATTTTTGTTGTTGTTGTTGTTTTGGTGGCAGAAGTCTTAGTGCATCCCTGATGAGAGGTGATGTGTACAGAAGTTACTGTAGTTTTACTGAAGCTCACGTGTCTCTGTTCCTCTCAGATCGCTCGTGTCCTGCAGTGATCTTCCGCTCTTCAACAGCATGGTGTCTCCATTTGAAGAAGACGCTTATGATATTCTGAAGAGGCGCTCACGTAAAGTTATTATAACCTTCAAATAATAATGCACAATCTTGACAGCGGTTCATAGTTCACTAAGGTTCGTCTCGTGTTTTAATTAGGCAGAAGCTCTCCTCTCCGCTCTCCTCAGTTAGGCCACGCCCCCCGACGCCACCTCGTCACACCTGTTCCAGGTGAGCATCAGTTCTTCTCACATTATATCTATTAATAATTCCATCTACTGCACCTCTTCCGCTTAAAAAAACCTCCCAGCCATCATGTAACCGTCCAATGTCGAAATGTGGTTAAAATAGTTGTTTCAAAGTTGAAAAAAAAAAAAATGTTGAAACTGTTTAATTTTAAAAGATCGTTAAAAAGGTTTACTTCTACATCAACACTAGAGACCTGTTGAAATTACACTAAAACAAAATTGCAATTTGATTTTCAGAATTGAAACAATTCAAACTGTGGTGAAAGCCATTTGTTGACAAAATGCTTGTAAATCAACACTGAAAATGTTTTGAAAAGTCATTGCAGGTTTATTTTTTAAACGTTGATTTTGATTTGTGTTACTGAAACAAATTTAACATTCACCCTTGAATAAATGTTGAAATGCCAGCTGGGTTCGAACGTCTTTGAAGATTACACAAACCGGTTCAGAATCATTGCTGGTTTAGTTGTGCGCTATTTATAAACGCACATTATTCCAAATAATAAATGGAAAGCGTGTCTCTCTGCCTCAGATCTGCACGGTGGATTTGAGCTTCACGCCGCAGAGGATCTTGAGAGACAGAATCAGCTTCTGGAAGGTCTGACGCAGCTGCGTCTGTCCTGCGGTCAAGACCAGAACGAGTCCAGAGCCTTCAGCCCGTTACTGGACGTTCCTGTGGATACTTACGGTCATTCAGACTCATTAACCTCCTCCAGGACGTCTGCTCTCCTTCCCAACTGGCTGCTGGCGGAGAACACGCGTCCAGACTCTGTCCAAACGCCGGACGACGCTCTCAGTCGTTCTGAGGATTCATCACAGAGAGGAGGATCTCCTGTCAGGAACGGACATTCAGAGAGGAGAGCAGATGTTCTGTCCACTGTAGTGGACGCTCCTCGACACAAGAGGCCGCTGCTCTCACAGGTCTTCGGTTCCCTGAAGAAGTCCCATAGTTCAACAGTGTCACCTGCGGTAGAGTATTTGCATGAGAAACGCACCTGTGACATCCACACCGAGCCAGAGTTTGAGCTCACCACCGTCCACATCAGCAAAACCAAGCAGTCTCTGGGTATCCACTGTTTCCTTTTCATTCTTTTCAATGCATCTAAATAGAAGTGTGTGTTATTTTAAAGAGGTCATATGTGACCACAAAACCAGTCATAAGGGTCAATTTTTTGAAACTGAGATTTATGCATCATCTGAAACCTGAATAAATAATCTTTCCATTGATGTATGGTTTGTTAGGATCAGACAATATTTGTCTGAGATACAACTATTTGAAAATCTGGAATCTGAGGGAGCAAAAAAATCTAAATATTGAGAAAATCACCTTTAAAGTTGTTCAAATGAAGTTCTTAGCAATGCATATTACTAATCAAAAATGAAGTTTTGATATATTTACGGTAGGAAATATACAAAATATCTTCATGGAACATGATCTTTACTTAATATCCTAATGATTTTTGGCATGAAAGAAAAATGTATAATTTTGACCCATACAATGTATTGTTGGCTATTGCTGCAAATATGCCTGTGCTGCTTATGACTGCTTCTGTGCTGCAGGGTCATATATTCGTTTTACCGCATCTACATAGAAGTGTGTGTGACTTTAAAGGGGTCATATAATGAGAAATCAACATTGGCTTGATCTTTTGAGTTCAAGTCAAAAATAGATCAAGTCAAATGTGGTAGATTGTGTTTGTTCCTGTGTGTGTGCAGCGACTGCCGCTCTCAAAATATTACAAACCAGCAGCTTAAGTGTGCTTTCTACCAGATCCCTGATCCTTCAGTCTGATCTGAGCTGTTTGTGTGACACAAAGAAGCTGTTATTGAAGGATGAGCTGTCATGGATGACAACAATACGCTTTTACTTGTTTTACATGTGAAGTTGTTTCCTAAAAGTCTAAAACCAGCGGTTCCCTTTCAGTCGGTCACTCCGAGTCACGTCGGATGACCGGCAATTGGATCTCGCCAGAGACCAATCCACTTGAGTGTAACTAAGCGAGCCAATGGACATTGGCATGCGATCGTGCATCCAGCTGCCGCTGATCACAGCGTGAGTATAAGAGGCAGCGGGTGCACGCGATAATTCATCCGTTAAGCCGGGCGGCGGTGAATCACTGCTGCTCTCCTATCCTGCGAGTGAGAAGAGCGAGTGCGGGCGTTACAGCGCAGCAGCGGTGGTCGCGGTCTCCACGGGAGAAGAGGTCGATTCCGTGAAGACAGTCACACTCGGGTGTGTGGTGGCCAGCTCCCTCGTGCTTCAGCACTTAATAAAGAGCAAATTTCTCTAAAGAGCAACACGGGTGATCACGTCTTTTAAAAATGTCTTATCACCCGTGCGTTTCTGGGTGTGGTCGTTTCCTGGCGCCTCAGGACGGTCACGATTGCTGCCTCACGTGTCTGGGCATTCAGCACGCTGAGGAAGCTTTCGTGGATGGTTCATGTTCTTCTTGTGGGGACATGACCATCTCGAGTTGCATAATAGACTCCGCTATGTCAAACATGGCGGAGTCCTCTGCCTCTGCCGCGATCCAGCGTTCGTTCCCGGGCGGCGCTGTATCCGGTGGAGTCAGAGGTGATCTGAGGGTGACAGTGAGGGCTTCCCAAGAGGAGTTCCTCACCCTCAGGCGCTCCGCAGCCGGTGGGGTTGCCGTTGGGCGGGCTGGGACCTCTGCAGAGCGGGGTATACCGCCTGTTTCCTTCGGTGCTCCCCTGGCGACCAGATGTCGGTCGCTGCATTGGAGAGCGAGTCACCCTCTGGGGATGACGACTCGGCTGCGTTGCCTCCTTCGGGTGTGGTAGCGTTGTCGAGCCAGACCCAGAGATGACGGCTATGCTTTCCGGGCCGCCGAGAATGTCGGGCTCGTGTGGAATCCTCCACCGCGTCCCGATCCTTCGAGGCTGGACGAGTGGTTCTCGGTGGGGGTCGCGCTGGTTCTCAGCGCCCCCTCCGGTGCCATTCTTTCCGGAAGTGCATGAGGAGCTTACAAGATCGTGGAAGGCACCTTTACTGCCCGAAAAAATCTTGTGGCTCCTCCGCTCTCACCACCCTCGATGGTGGGGCCGCTTTGGGGTATGCGGGCATCCTCAGTGGAGCGGTCTGTGGCCATGCAACTATGTCCAACAGCCGCTACCACTCTGCGGGTGACCCGTGTCTCCCTCGCGGGCCTGTAAGTATTCGTCAGGTCTAACTGGCAGTGCTTATAGAGCCTGTGGGAGGCGGCTTCTGCCCTTCACGCCATGGCGTTACTGCAGGTCCACCAGGCCAAAGCCCTGAAAGACCTGCGAGGGTGGTCACGACCTGGCGGTTCTACATGAGCTGCGTGCTGCGGCGGACCTCGCGCTTGACGGCGAAGGTGACCGCACAGTCTCTGGGTCGTGCGATGTCCACGCTAGTGGTCCAGGAGCGCCATCTCTGGCTGTGTCTTGCTGACATGAAGGAGCAGGAGAAGGTACAGTTCCTGAATGCTCCCGTGTCGCAGACCGGGTTTTTCGGCGACGCTGTCGAGAGCTTTGCCCAGCAGTTCTCGGCAGCCCAGAAGCAGACTGAGGCGATCAAACACATCATGCGCCGGAGGAAACCTGCTGCTTCCACTCCGGCTGCAGCCCCTCAGCCTGTTCGTCGCCGTGGGCGCCCCTGTGGCTGCCCCGCAGCCGCAGCAGCCTTCCACCAGGCAGCGTCGTGGAGCCGGTCGCAGGCAGGGCGCCCAGCCCATCCAGGCCCCGCCAAACCTGGCGGCAAGCGCAGTGCAAGAGGCCCTGAGACGGGCGACCGGAGATGGTGGAGACTGCTTGTCGGGAGATGGTGACCGCACCACTCCCTCCCGGAGGAGGGCCGGCGGAGAATCTTTTGTTTCGTTTTGTTTTGTTCCGCCGCTGGCCCAGCAGCCAGCGGTACCCAAAACATCAGTAAAAGAGCAGTTTTCTCAATCTCTGGGTCTCAAGAGGAGGAGAGTGGTGAACCGTGCATCACGGGAACACTTCCCTTCTCCTCTCTCGCCAGCAGGCAGCAGTGGGTTGCCCAAGAGCACCCCTCCTGCCCATTTGTGGAACCAGGTAAGGCGGTAGCACTCGAGTCCCCGCTTCAAGTCGTCACACGCCAGGCTGTCACAAGCCTCAAGCCGGGTTCCTGTGTTTCCTCCCTCACGAGGAGGAATCAGGTGAGTGTTACACTGCACACCCAGACCCCGCCCCCTGCCATCACAGGCCAAGCCGTCACAGGCTCCGGGCCGGGTCCCTGTGTTCCACCTCGCTGCCCCACTGCGGGTATGTCGGTGGCCTCATTGGTTCCGCTGGCACGGTCTCTCGGAGCCTGGATAGCGCTCCCCAGTCCGTCTCGGTGGCTCCTGCGGACCATCAGACTCGGCTACACGATTCAGTTCGCCCGGCGTCCCCCCAGGTTCGGGGGCATCCGGTTCACTTCAGTCAAGGCCGTCGATGCCCCTGTCTTGCGTGCGGAAATTGCAGTCCTGCTGGCGAAGGACGCGATAGAGCCGGTCCCTTCAGCCGATATGAGGTCGGGGTTTTACAGCCCTTACTTCATTGTGCCCAAGAAAAGCGGTGGGTTACGACCGATCTTGGATCTGCGAGTTTTGAACCGTGCACTTCACAAGATGCCGTTCAAGATGTTGACGCAGAAACGCATCTTTGGGTGCGTCCGTCCCCTAGATTGGTTTGCAGCGATCGACCTGAAGGACGCGTACTTTCATGTCTCGAGTCTCCCGTGACACAGGCCATTCCTGCGATTTGCGTTCGAGGGTCGGGCATATCGGTACAAGGTCCTGCCCTTCGGGCTGTCCCTTTCGCCTCGCGTCTTCACCAAGGTCGCAGAGGCGGCCCTTGTTCCCCTGAGAGAACGGGGTGTGCGCATCCTCAACTACCTCGACGACTGGCTCATACTTGAGAGCAGTTGTGCGCTCAGCCAGTTGGGTCTTCGGGTCAACTGGGAAAAGAGCAAACTCGTGCCAACGCAGAGTATCTCTTTTCTCGGCATGGAGTTGGATTCGGTCAACCAGACAGCACGCCTCACCCAGGAACGTGCTCAGTCGGTGCTGAACTGCCTCAAGACTTTATCAGGCAGGACGGCGGTCCCACTGAAACTCTTTCAGAGGCTCCTGGGGCATATGGCTGCAGCTGCGGCGATAGTTCCGCTCGGTCTGCTCCATATGAGACCGCTTCAGCACTGGCTCCATGGCCGAGTCCCGAGGTGGGCGTGGAAACGCGGTACTCACCGGGTTCAGATTACACCGGCCTGCTGCAGAACCTTCAGCCCGTGGACAGATCCCTCGTTCCTTCGGGCAGGAGTGCCCTGGAGCAGGTATCCAGGCATGCTGTGGTATTCACGGATGCCTCGGCCACCGGCTGGGGAGCCACGTACAACGGGCATGCAGTGTCAGGGGTGTGGACGGGTCCCCAACTGCGTTGGCATATCAATTGCCTCGAGTTGCTGGCAGTACGCCTTGCCTTGAGCCGCCTCAGAGGGCGCCTTCGGGGCAAGGACGTTCTGGTCCGTACGGACAACACTGCGACCGTTGCGTATATCAACCGGCAAGGCGGTTTATGCTCCCTCCCGCCACCTCCTCCTCTGGAGTCAGAAGCATCTGAGGTCCCTTCGTGCCATCCACATCCCAGGAGTGTTCAATCAGGCGGCCGGACGAGCTGTCTCGAGCGGCACTTCCTGGGAGTGGAGACTCCATCCCAGGCGGTCCAGCTGATTTGGAGTCGGTTTGGAGTTGCTCAGGTAGACCTGTTCGCGTCTCCAGAAACCACCCACTGCCAGTGGTTCTATTCCCTGTCCGAGGCAACGCCGCACGGATGCACTGGCACACAGCTGGCCCCTGGGCCTGCGCAAATATCGTTCCCCAGTGAGCCTGCTAGCACAGACACTGTGCAAGATCAGGAGGACGAGGAGCAGGTCTTGTTAGTGGCTCCATATTGGCCCAACAGGACCTGGTTCCCGGAACTCATGCTCCTCGCGACAGCCCCTCCTGGCCGATTCCTCTGAGGAAGGATCTGCTTTCTCAGAGACGGGCACCCTCTGGCACCAGCGTCCAGACTTGTGGAAACTCCATGTGTGGTCCCTGGACGGGACGCGGAGGTTCTAGGTGATCTGCCCCAGGAGGTAGCTCTCACTATTGCTTCAGCACGAGCACCGTCCACAAGACGGGCCTATGCGCTGAAGTGGAACCTGTTCGTCGAATGGTGTTCCTCTCACCGTGAGGACCCCGGAGATGTTCGATCAGAGCCGTGCTTTCCTTTTTGCAACAAGGGTTGGGCGTGGGTTGTCCCCTCCACCCTTAAGGTTTATGTTGCTGCTATTTCCGCTCACCACGACCCGTGGGGAGGTCGGTGGAGAAGCACGATCTGGTTATCAGGTTTCTTAGGGGGCCAGGAGGTTAAACCCGCCTAGGCCTCCCTCCCTACCCTCTTGGGATTTGGCATTGGTGCTAAGAGCCCTACAAACTGCCCCCTTTGAGCCTTTGCAGTCAGTTGAGTTGAAGTTTCTCTCTATGAAAACCCTGCTCCTGACTGCGTTGGCCTCGATCAAGAGGGTGGGGACCTGCAGGCATTTTCGGTCGACGAATCGTGCCTTGAGTTTGGGCGGCTGACTCCAGTGCAACACTGAGGCCCCGGCCCGGCTATGTGCCCAAGGTTCCTACCACTCCTTCAGGGACCAGGTAGTGAACCTGCAAGCGCTGCCCCTGGAGGAGGCAGACCCAGCCCTAGCTTTGCTCTGTCCTGTACGCGCACTGCGACAGTACGTGGATAGAACTCAGAGCTTCAGGACCTCAGAACAGCTCTTTGTCTGTTACGGAGGACAGCAGAAGGGGAAGGCTGTCTCCAAGCAGAGGATGGCCCACTGGATAGTGGATGCCATCACCTTGGCCTATGAAGCACAAGGTGTGCCCTACCCGCTCAGGTTGCGTGCTCACTCCACTAGGGGTGTCGCATCGTCCTGGGCGCTGGCTCGTGGTGCCTCGCTAGCAGACATCTGTAGAGCTGCGGGTTGGGCGACTCCTAACACGTTCGCTAGGTTTTATAGCCTGCGTGTCGAACCGGTTTCCTCCTGTGTTCTCACCTCAAACGGGTAGTGGCATTGAGAGGCCCGGCTCAGAGTCGGCTTGCGGCGTTCTTTCGCCTAATTCTCCAGAGAGTTCCTTAACCAGGTAACCCTGTCGAGTCCTCCAGCACTCCGGCGTCCGGACGTGGCGGAGCGTCCGGCGCCAGGCCTTTCAGCCAATGAATTCTTGAAATCTGATGTGAGGCTAGTGCCCATATGAGAGACCCTGCCGGGATCCCATATGTGTATTCCACGGTATGCTTATTAGAGCCGTGTTTCCCCTGGCAGACCACGTTCTGCCATCTCTAGTGATGCAGCCTGTGCCATCTCAGAGACTTCCATGTGCAATAGGGCCCTACGGGGTTACTTCACATGTCTAAATGCCACTTAACCCCCTCTGGGAGGAGGTGACTCCAGTGTGCCTCTTCCAAATGGAAGGGCATGCTTCCCAGTGTTTCCAAGTCCTACTGTCTGGGTTGTCCAAGGAACAACAGTAGTTGACCTTCTCTGTGTAGAGCCCGGTCCTATCGTCTGCCTTATAGGAAGGATCAAGAGGTCTACACAGGGCACTGGAAGGGGCAGCTCCTGTGGCGTTTTGGTAGGGATCCCAGTCGTCGGTCATCCGGCGTGACTCGGAGTGACCGACTGAAAGGGAACGTCTCGGTTACGTATGTAACCCTCGTTCCCTGAAGAAGGGAACGGAGACGTCACGTCCCGTCGCCACAGTTTGCTGTACCACCGCTGAGCGGCCGGGTCACCGGCTCGGCTCCTCAGCGAAAGCATGAATGTCGCGGTGCACCCGCTGCCTCTTATACTCACGCTGTGATCAGCGGCAGCTGGATGCAATGATCGCATGCCAATGTCCATTGGCTCGTTTAGTTACACTCGAAGTGGATTGGTCTCTCTGGCGAGATCCCAATTCGTCGGTCATCCGACGTGACGTCTCCGTTCCCTTCTTCAGGGAACGAGGGTTACATACGTAACCGAGACGTTCTCAAGCTTTTTCAAAGGTCTCCGTATCGGCTCAGATATTTTGTTTGGTATTTCTGCTGTAATTATGAGAAAGCTGCTTGTTATATCAACAGAAACTGGGAGTGTTGATATTAAATTAACTATGATTCATTTTGTGATTCCAGAAGAGCCAACATTATGATTCAGTATGATCTTAAGTAAAAACAATAATTACTGAGTTATTTTTAAACAATGATATCCATTTGCATTTTTTAATGTTTAATATACATGTAAATAATTTTAGGTCATTCATACACTCCTCGTTGAAAAGCACAAAAAAAAAAAAGTGTTTAATTATGTGGTAAAAGAGGTTGTGAAAATCTCAATTATCATGAAAAACTAAATACATTTTGAAACTAAATATTTTTATTAATGAAAATTTAAATATATATATTTTAAAAGATTTTATTTATTTATAAAGATTATATTTAAAAAGGTTTTAATTTATTTTTCTCAGAAATAATTGATTTACACTTTTTTTCTTAAATGTATATGACCCCTTTAAAATTGGCATGAAAAATTCTATTTGTTTTTAAATGCATGTTACCCATGTATATGTTTTTTGGGGCTAGTTTAATAAACGTCTTAACTGGATCTCAGTAATATCTCGAATTTGAATCAACAACTGATGGATAGGAGCACATCACCCTCCTTTTTTTTTTTTCTTTAATAAGCTTCACTTGGATGTTCTTCACAATATGGAAGAAATAATCCGTTGCTGCTTCTTGTTTCATCACAGTTCTAATGAGTGTAGTCTAATTTAATTGTAAAGCAGTGCTTGTGTGTGTGATCAGGGATCAGTATATCCGGAGGATCAGAGTCGCGGGTTCAGCCCGTGGTGAAGATCGAGAGGATTTTCCCAGGAGGAGCTGCGTCTGCCAGCGATGCTCTGCGGGTAACAGACGAAGCCCTGTTGATCTGAGTGTGTGTGACGGAGATCAGTGTGAGTCAGTGCATCTGTTCTGTGTGTCTCAGGCTGGTTTTGAGCTGGTTTCGGTGGACGGCGTCTCTCTGCAGGCCGTCACCCATCAGGACGCTGTGGAGATCGTTCGACAGGCCTTCAGTAATAAGAACATCAATCCCATGGAGCTCGTGGTCAAAGTTCCCAGAGAGCCCAGAGTCTCATGACACGTGCCTTACCGTATGTATTACACATTCAACCGCATTATCATTTATTTGTTTGTTTATTTGGATCCCCAGTAGCTAGGCCCCTAAAGCATTGCTAGTCTTCCTGGGGTCCACACAACACTTAACATCCATACATTATTACATACATTGAAAGAAAAGAAAAAAATAAGAAGTTAAATAAATCATTCTAGAGTGAAGAACGAGCGCTGTGACTGAGCCAATCTCATGAAAACACAGCGACTCTTCAGTCAGAAGTAGGGCTGTCAAAAAAAATTTGAATTCTGAATATTCGTCGAATTTAAAATATAAATCCACAAATCCAGCAATGTTCTACACCGTGTTCTCTAATCATGTCAGGAAAATAAACCAACATTATCGCCAAGTAACAAATTTAGGTTATAAGAATATTGTGGGAACATTGTTTTGAAATGTTTCTAAACCATTGAAACGTCCAGTTTTCTTGATGTTAATAAGAACGTTATTTAAAGGTTATAAAAGCATTTCTTACAATATTCTACTGTATTTTTACCCAAAATATCATTTGAAAGTGATTCTAAAATGACCAGTTTTCTTGTCATGATTAGAACATTATTTAAAGGTTGCAAACGTGCTTCTTACAGCATTCTAACTTTTTCACCCAAAATATTATTTGAATGTTTATTTGTGATGTTTTATGAACGTTTTCTTGTGGTTAGAATGTTCTTTAAAGATTACAAAAACATTTCTTACAACATTCTACTAACTTTATATCTTTACCCAAAATATGACATTTGAATGTTTATTTTTAATTTTCTAAGAACATTAAAATGTCGTTTTTCGTTGTGATTTTAACATTATCTAAAAGGTTACAAAAATTATTCTTAAAACATTCTACTAATTTTATTTTTACCCAAAATATAACATTATTTTAATGTTTATTTTTAATATTCCAAGAGCGTTATTTAAAGGTTACAGAAATGTTTCTTAGAGCATTTAAGTACAAATAACATTTTGAGAATGGTCTCAGAACGTTTTCTTAACATTGAGAATGTATATGTAACATTAATATAATTATAAGTGTTCCATGAACATTATTTTAGGAACGATTTGTCCTAGAATTTCTATAACTTTTATATAGCGTTAGTCAGAGTCATGAGAACTTTCCTACCGGCTCCATTCCTCAGAAATCACATCCAACAAAAACATTTTTTGATGCGGACATTTAAGAACATAAATACTGAATAAAATACCAGTGAATGTGAGTCATTGCAGGTTTTTAATTACAAACAGCTCATAGGAACATTAAATATACAGCACGAAAAATATACAATGTATCGGCTTCATACAAATACTGTTAATTAAAAAATTACAACACCGCCACAATCACCCACAAGATACAAGCAACGCTTTGGTCTATTCACAGTGGCTTCTATATGTACGCATCTATATATTATTCAGTATTATGTGTGCAGTAATGGGTTTATTTTGGTACAAATATAACAGTCAATAGCTTTTATGAAAGAAGAGTTTATATTCCTCACATTAGTGTTTTTAATAGCTCTATTAAAAAGCTAGTTCAGCTCTTGTCAGAATTACTTGCTGCTCATATCCTCGGACTGGAATTATTTTTGAGATTATTATTTAACACCAATATGGATGCATGTGCAGCTTTGTTGTTTATTAAGAGCAAAATACTTCATAAATACATTAAACTACTGAAGAACAGAATAATTTTATTTTTTACATAAGAGCAGCTGGTGTTCCTAACTTTGTAATCGAGTTCAACAAAGTCATGAGCAGCTTTTACTAATTGGACGCTCAATTACGTTAATTCTGACGATTCACGATCGCAGTATAACTGTGCTTCTGGAGTCCAGGCTCTGAGCAGAGCTCTTATCTTTATGTGAGAATCAATGCAAATTTTGGGATATCGCATTAAAAAAAATGGCTAGATGGATATGCATAAAATCTAAAATTTGCATTCAAACAAAACTTTTTTTGTTTGTTTTAAATTTGCATGGAAACGTGTGCTTAAACTACGACTGAAACACATTTACAGAATAAATTCCTGAATGTGCAACACATGAATTTGTCAAAGATTGGACAACTGGACTAACTCATCACACATCATCTCAAGTACTATTTTAGCTGTTCTGAAATGCCTACAACGGTGTTTTAGTGCCACATTAAAAATAAAATAAAAAGTCAATTTCTTGCATAGAAGCTGCCAAACAGTGTTGTTTCTCGCAATTTTTTCTCTAGAAATTTTAACTATTTCAAAATATTACAACAATCTCATATTTCTATGACATTATTCTCATATTGCTACGACTTTGTTCAGGTAATTTTGACTTTTTAAAGTCATATTTCAAAAATAATCTCACAATGCTACAACTTTATTCTTGTAATTTTTACTATTTTCTAAATCTTTCAAAATCAAAACTTTAATCTCATAGTACTACGACTTTAACCTCGTATTTTTATGCCTTTATTCTTGTACTGCTACAATTTTTCTCATAATTTTGACTATTCTCAAAATATATAAAATTTAGACTTTAATCTCTTATTTCTGCAACTTTATTCTTTAGAATTGCTGACTTCGCTGTGGTCATTTTGACTTTATTTTCAAAATATTATGACTTAAATCTTACAATGCTATGACTTCATTCCCACAATGTTCATTTAATTTTTTTTTTTTTTTTTTTGACATGGCACCAAAACCCCGCAGACCAAGATGCACAGACAACTTTTTAGTATTTTAAGAGTGATTTACTTGCACCAAAAGAAAGGCGCTTTATTCTCAAATATTTTATGCGATATTCCAAGATTAATTTGCAACATTGGATGGAAACGTAGCTAATGACACAAAAGTGCACTTCTGTGAGTTTACAAGCTGTGTGCCCAAAATGACACGGAGTCAATTTAATGAAGTTTCATCAATTATTGGGCCACATAACTCATGTAACATACTTAAGAACGGCACTGAACTCTGTGCTGTCTGCAGTAGATTAAGGGCCGTTCACAAAGAATGCGTTTTCCCATTCCACTATAATATTACATTGTTTTTCGATGCAAGACAGATGCGCTTGCAGCATTCCATGCATAAATTGGCATTCTAAAAATGCAGTGCTCACCTTAAAAGTTGTTCAATTATCAAAAAACACACGTTTTCTTTCCCCATTCTACTGCCCATGTGTAAAAAACGTGTTCTTTGTGAACAGCCCAAACTCTCTTTTGAGAATAGTACTCGCAAATGATTAACCACGATTAATCACATCCAAAATAAAAGTTTTTGTTTACATAATGTGTGTGTACTATGTATATTTGTTATATATATATATATATACATATACACACACACGTATATATTTGTGTCCCTGGAGCACAGAAGCAGTCATAAGCAGCACAGGTATATTTGTAGCAATAGTCAACAATACATTGTATGGCTCAAAATTATACATTTTTCTTTTATGCCAATAAATCATTAGGATATTAAGTAAAGATAGTGTTCCATGAAGATATTTTGTACATTTGCTACCGTAAATATATCAAAACTTCATTTTTGATTAGTAATATGCATTGCTTAGAACTTCATTTGAACAACTTTAAAGGAGATTTTCTCAATATTTAGATTTTTTTGCTCCCTCAGATTCCAGATTTTCAAATAGTTGTATCTCAGCCAAATATTGTCCAACAAACCATACATCAGTGGAAAGCTTGGACTCAGCTTACAGATGATGCATAAATCTAAATTTCAAAAAATTGACCCTTACGACTTGTTTTGTGGTCCAGGGTGACATTTAAGAAAAATATATTATGTTTATATATTAAATATATTGATATATAATAAAAATTATATGAAGATAAATATATACTATATTTAAATATACATAGTACACATATATTACGTAAACAAAAACTTTTTTTGGATGCGATTAATCATTTGACAGCACTATTTAAGAACAGAACTTAGTTGCATTTTACGCAGAGGAAATCTGAAATGAGTGCAGCAGTAGACGATTACTTGTTTCAGATCTCGGTAGCAGCGATGTCGTCAAACGTGACTTCATTTCCGCTGCTGTCATCATCCTGTTCTCGGGACTCCAGCTCGAGGCTGAGCTGCCGGAGCGATCGCTCCAGATCTCGGTTCCTTTTGTACATCTGCACGTAGTTCTGCTGCAGCTGTTTCTGATATCGAATCACTTTGTCTTTCTCCTCCTCCCAGCTCTTTCTCTCGCTCTCGAACGCAGACGTGCGATCAGAGAACCGCTGGCGTTCGTAAGCAAGCTCCCCCTTTAATCGCTCAACCTGCTGCTTTGAAGCGTTCAGTTCCTCGCTGTCGTCTGCGCTCAGACGCTGGTGAGACGACTCGTCTTCCAGACGGCTCATTTTCTCCCGGAGCAGCTCGTTCTCGCTCTTGCGACGCTGCAGTTCGTTCTCGCAGACCTCGAGCTCCAGCGTCCGTGTGCGCGAGGCCGTGTGCGCCTCCTGCAGCTGAGTCTGATTCGTCTGCAGCTCGGCTCGAACCTCTCGCAGCTGTCCTCGTAACGTCACCAGCTCACCAACGCGCTGCGCCAGATCGGCCTGGAGGTCCTTTAGCTGCTGCTTCAGCAGGGAAATCTCTCCAGACTTCTGGCACACCTGAGAGAAATGCAACAAGTTCAGAATCAGCTGAGAAGCAAAAATGTGACCCTGGACCACAAAACCAGCCATAAGGGTCAATTTTTGGAAATTTTGGAAATTCTGGCACAACTAAGAGAAATGCAACAAGTTCAGAACCTAGGGCTGCACGATAATTCACAATGAAATCGCAATTGCGATTAGGCAAAAGCTGCAATTGTCATGCGCATCTTACATTTAGTCATTTAGCAGACGCTTTTATCCAAAGCTACTTACAAACGAGGACAATGGAAGCAATCAGAATCAACAAAAGAGCAATGATACGCAAGTGCTATGACAAGTCTCAGTTAGCTTAATGCAGTACACATAACAAGGTTTATTTTAATTATATAATAAATAAAAAGAAATCTTGTCAGTGAAGCACGGTTCTGTGATCAGTAGTACATCTCCAGAAGAAACCCAGGCAATCCCTATAGAAGTAGCTGAATAAACAGAACTGCTTTCATTGATTCAGCGTGACTAATAAACACAGGACTACAACAATATATGATTTATCTGAGTTCTTATTATAATTATTATTAGAATTTTCATTATAATCAAGTATATGTGAGGATTTAACCTCCTCGCCCCTCTGAGGAACCTGATGACCAAGTCGATGGTGTCCACTACCACTGGAGGTAGCCCACCTAGAACCTCCGCGGCCCGTCCAGGGACCACACGTGGAGATTCCACAGGTCTGGAGGCGGGTGCCAGAGGGTGCCCCCTCTCTCTGAGAAAGGAGATCCCTCCTCAGAGGAATTTGCCAAGGAGGGGCTGTCGTGAGGAGCATTAGTTTTGGGAGCGATTGGGCCAATATGGCGCCACTAAGAGGACCTGCTCCTCGTCCTCCCTGACCTTGCACAGTGTCTGTGCGAGAAGGCTCACTGGGGGAAACGCATACTTGCGTAGGCCCCGAGGCCAGCTGTGTGCCAGCGCGTCCGTGCCCAGGGTCCCCTCGGACAGGGAGTAACACAGCTGGCAGTGGGACGTGTCCAGGGAGCCAAACAGGTCTACCTGAGCGTCCCCGAAGTGTCTCCAAATCAGCTGGACTGTCTCAGGGTGGAGTCGGCATTCTCCCGGAAGGGTGGGCTGACGTGAAAGCTCGTGGGCTGCACAATTGAGCTCGCCTGGGACATGAACGGCATAAAGCAACCTCAGATGCTTCTGATTCCAAAGGAGGAGATGGCGGGCGAGTTTGCGACATGCGACGGGAGCATAGACCGCCTTGGTGTCCCTGTATTCGCATAACTGCCCTCGAGACTGGGCCAGTATGTAAAACCCTGACCTCATCTCGGCTGGAGGGACTGGCTGTATCACGTCCTTCACCAGCAGGACCGCAATCTCTGCATGCAAGACAGGAGCATCTTTGTCCAGCACAGAGGTGAACCGAATGCCCCTGAACTTGGGAGGGCGCCGGGCGAATTGAATCGCATAGCCTCATAGTTCTCATGAGCCAGCGAGACGGTCTGGGGAGATCTAGCCAGGCCCCCAGCAACCGAACAAGCGGGACTAGGGGAACCACCGACATACCCGCAGTGGGGCAGTGAGGTGGAGCACAGGGACCCGACCCGGAAGGCAGCGCATCCCGGAGTGGGGTCTGAGTGCGCGGTGTGACACTTACCTGGCTCCACGGTTGGGCAGGGGGCACGTGAGGAGGCATAGCATCCACGAGCCGGGCCCTGCTGCCCACTGGCAAAAGGAGAGGGGGACGGGGGTGTTGAGGCAGCAGGAGGGCGCCCTCGGCGACGAGCAGGCGGAGGGACTACGGCTGGCGGTGGGGTGGAGACAGTAGCAGACCGCCAGGGCAGGATGTGACGGAACGCCTCCGTTTGCTTCTGTGCGGCGGAGAACTGTTGGGCAAAGCTCTCCACCGCTTCGCCGAATAGGCCGGCCTGGAAGATAGGGGATATCCGCCAGGGTCAGCCATAGGTGGCGCTCCTGAACCACTTAAGTGGACATCGTCTGACCCAGGGACCGCGCTGTGACTTTTGTCACCCTCAGGGTGAGGTCCGCCGCTGTGCGCAGCTCCTGCAACACACCTGGGTTAGCACCACCCTCGTGCAGCTGCTTTAATGCCTTGGCCTGGTGGACCTGCAGGAGGGCCATGGCGTGCAGGGCAGAATCGGCCTGTCCAGCAGCTCTGTAAGCCTTGGCCATTAGAGCGGACAAGATCTTACAGGCCCTGGACGAGAGGCGTGGATTACCCCACCAGGTGGCGGCATTTTGCAGTAGCGCTCTCGACTGGGGGGATCTCCACATACACTTGGGCCGCTCCATCATCGAGGGTGGTGAGGACGGAGGAGGTGCTAGCTCTGTTTCAGGCAGAAAAACACACCGTGCTGCGCTGTCACGGGAACATCCCAGCTGAAGATAATGAGGAAATTACGCTCCTTCACCAAGTGCATTCCAAACGACTACATAATGACACGCACGTGCCCTGCTCACTCCCAAGTCCCCACTCCAAGGGGATAGGGATGATCACTTCCATTTGGAAAATGCCCGTGAATCGTTCAACCGCGATTCGTGTATCGTTACACCCCTAGTCTGCACGTGTTCGCCTTTTATACCCGTACTGCGGGGTACAATGCAAAGCATGCACGCCAACTGTCATTGGCTTGTTTTGTTAACACTCGAAGGTGATTGAGCTCTCTGGGAAGATTCCCAATTGCGTCAGTCTCTCTGACAGCTGTCATTGTCGCAGAGTGATTTCTTAGATTTCAGAACCGTGCGATTATATCATCTGCGTTTTTATTTATTTATTTATTTATTTATTTTTCGCAGCTTGTCAGTGAATTACGGCTCTGTGTAGTAAATGCTGCTCCATCTGAAAGCACGTGATGGAGATTTACTACTGATTACAGAACTAGCTTTACTGACAAGATGCGCATGACTATCGCATTCAATTAATCTTGCAGCCCTATCAGAACCAGCTGAGAAACAGTTTCTAAATTGTAAAGCACTGTTTGCTGCATGCTTTTGCTCAGTGGGGAAGTTGTGGCACAATGGTTAGAGAGTCAGACTCGTAACCCAAAGGTTGTGGGTTTGAGTCTCTGTACCGGCAGGGATTGTAGGTGGGGGGAGTGAATGTCCCACTGCTCTGTGTGTGTGTGTGAGAGTGAGTAAATGCAGAGCACTAATTCCGAGTATGGGTTACCATACTTGGCCACATGTCATTTCACTTTTATATAATATATTCCAAGTTTAATTCATGACTTTGGAAATGTAGCTAATGACACAAAAGTGCACTTCTGGGAGTTTACAAACTCCGTGCCCAAAATAAAATGAAGCTGCACCAATTATTGGGCCACATAAATCATGTAACATACCTAAAAAAAGACACCGCAAACTGATTTATTCAGAAACAAGGCAAGTGACTACTGTCTTTATGAATGGGTTACTGAATCATTGACTCACTTGATTTGTTCAAAAACATGGATTCATTCAGTAACGAAACACCACTGTGTTGCTGGGAGACACAAAACAGTTCTGCTGTGGCTCTGATTGGAACCATTTTCATCAGCGAAATTGAGAAAACAGCCAATATTGTGTCTAAAATGTAAGTCACTTAATTTTAACTTCTTGTTTATTGAACTGCTATTGTATAAAACCACATTGCAATCGTGTTGAAACATCTTGGTCGTGCAATTTTGCATACCTAAATCATATATTATAAATATATATATATATTTATAACCGCAGTATGCATCTATAGCTTTATGTGTGCTGCTCTCTCACACACTCACTCAGGCTGCGCAAGCCTCGTCTGGCACGATATAAATACATTATCAGAAGTGTGTAAGTGTGATGTCAAAACAGACCGGCTCGAAATCGACAGAATGACGGTTCGGGCCGATCATGCGGAAAACCGGCTAATTCCGGTCCCTGGCTGGTCGATCGGTGCATCTTTAAGAAGATTGCTTTAAGAACACCGATAAACCATATATTGTCACAATCATATGTTTATTTTCTTCAAGTTTCCTCAATTTAAAATTTCTTGATCTGCGTTTTATTCAGGCTAATACAGCCATAACTTGATACCTTTGTCCATATTAGGGATTTCCTGGAGCGTCATCAGTGCTATTATTTCTGCGATGCATGTGTGGAGTTTCTGCGCAAGAGCGCCCTCCGGCTTCCGGTATGAATTAAACAGTCATTACATTACATGGATACTCAGTAATGCTCACAACACCCTGTTTTGGGTAAAAATAAGAAAGATAATACTTCTCTCTAAAGAAACAGGATTCCCTGAATTATTGTCATTTGATATCGTTATCGCAATAAATACCAGAAATTATCATGATATATTTTGAAGCCCATATCGCCCATCCCTAATATCCTGTGATGTCGTCCACTTCTCAGAGCGCTTGCGGTTGAGTGGAACGCACCCGTAGTGTGTCATTGCTCCTCACCTCCCACTTGGTCTCCTCCAGTCTGGGCCCCAGCTGTGTGTGTTCTCGTTCGAAGGAGGCGCAGCGATCCTCGAGCCTCTGGCGCTCCTGCAGGAGCTGCGTCATGTCCTCCTGCTGCTTCTTCTTCTCCTGCTGCAGCTGAAACATCTGGAGCTGCAGGAGCTGCTGCTCGCGCTGCGCCTTATGAGACGCCTTCTGCATCTTAGCTGCACACGTCTGTCTGAACTCCTCCATCTCCAGCTCCGTGCGCTTCTGACGCTCCTCGTACACCTGCACCAACACACAGAGTTTAGCATCTGCTACAAATTAGCGTGCAATTTTTAGTTTGTATGTTTAAGGCCTGTTAAACATAAATGTGACCCTGCACCACAAAACAAGTCATAAGGGTCAATTTTATGAAATTTATGATTTTTACATCATCTGAAAGCTGAATAAATAAGCTTTCCATTAATGTATGGTTTGTTAGGATATGACAATATTTGGATATGGGTAGTTGACGTATCAATGTGTCCTATGGTGCGACAGAAAAATGTTTAAAAAAAACTCTAACTTTGAAGATAAACCTCTCTCATGCTATTTGTAACTCTAAAGCTGCGGTCACACTGCTCTTTTCGCTCCATTGACTTCCATTCATGCGTCAGACTGCATGCGCAAGCCCGTGTGAAAAGTTTTCGCATTTCGCTGCGTTCCAAAGTTCAAACTGGGTGAACTCAGGCCTGCAAATTCGCATCACGTGATACCGTGTGACCAACGGCTGACCGATACGTCACAGCATGACCTTCTATCTGAATTAAAAGAAAACTGCAGCAAGAAAGTGGAGTAGATTGTATGTTTTTACATTTTAGATGTATTATTATGTTACGTGTTGAATTTAAGTTTTTAAATATGTAATTTTTAAAACTTTAATTGTTTATTGTAATTTATTAAATATATTTAATAATTTGTATAAATACAAAATACATTTATTTATTTTTAGAATGTGATAGTTTATTTATTTGACAGTGTATAATTTTTAACAAATCTTTCCATTTAATGCATTGTACCAGATTTTGGCAAATTTGTATCTGCATTTTTATTTATATTATTATGATTATTATTTAAAAATTATTTCTTAGGAGGAAATGAATGAGATGTTTACTTCTGGATCCGACTGTTGAGCTCTTGGGTTTCCTCATTCGTTTTCATATCTGGTATTTTTCCACAGTAGTCTGGCTTAACTTTAAATTACATTGACATTGATTAAATTACATGGTAAAACAAATTAATTTCTTGATGACCAACATTCATTTTCATCAAACCCTCCTAATAGAGATCATTTTCTCCCTTGAATACTCTTAAGTCGAGATGAAAAGCGTCTCTCGCACACACCTGACAGATAGCTGCTTCGTTCTCGTCCAGGTTTTCTCGGAGCCGCTGAAGCTCCAGGTCTCGATCCCTCAGTTTGTCCTCCAGGTCTCTGACGATTGCCTCGTAGGCCTCGATGGGCGGCGGGCTCAGCGGGTCGGTCAGCAGCGGGCCGCGGCCGCTCAGGGAGCCCGTGCTCTTGCTGGACGAGGAGCGGCCGCTGTCGGAGTTGGAGTGTCCGTGATGTTTGCCGGCCTCGCTCTGGCTCTGGCTCTGGCTCGGCCCGTTATACGCCGGCAGGTTGGTTAAGGAGTTGCGTGCCGTGTCCGTCATGGTAAAGGACTGGCTGAACAAAGCGTTACGAGCGCCGCTGAAAGAGCTGCGCCGTTCCGTCGTCATGGGCGAGATGTCTTCGTCTTCTGGAGAAAGCATGCTGAGGTTTCCTTGGCTTCCCGACAGACCGGCTCTGAGCTGCGGGGACAGATACTGCACGCCGTTACGGCTCCGAGGGACCACGGGTTTGAAGGCAGTGGGTCTGATTATGGCCTGCTGAACGTTCTGAGAGAAACAAACATCAGAAATCATGAAGCATTACCAGCAGTAGCGTTAATTTTTTTCACAGACAAAGATGAGACGATAACGAACTAAAACTCGTTTTAAATGACAAAAACTGGGACAAAAATACATTGCATCCATGCATTCGGGTTTTAAAGGGATAGCAGCCTAATTTAGTTGCTACTGTCCAAGTCATTGATGTTAATCAAACAACAAAAGAAAGACAGAAAATCACTCATTACTCTTGACTGAATCACTTTAGTAGCTCTTATAGAAATAAATATGTCTGCTTGAAAGAATGAAGAATATGGTAAACAAGTTGTTATAAAGAATGCATAATTAGTCTATATAACCATTGGTATTTCATTGAAAAGAAGACCAGGTGGTTTTATTTAATTTTAACATAAAGGCATGTTGTGTGTCACTGCAGTTAAATCAGTCTATCATGATGAAACCTTAATATCAAACCTATATAACGACTTTGGAAATTTTACATTTATATACTGTTTGGTCTTCATTTAAAAATAAAGCACTAAAAATTTTAATTCACATTTAAAACAGCTGTATTAAAGAAGTTTTGGCACATTTCATACACAATGGTAATTCAAAGTGCTTCACATAAAAGTGATTAAGCATTATCATAAAAGGTATGAAGGAAATTAAAATAAAGCTATAAAATTGTGTAGCTAGCACAATACAGTATAAATAAAAACTAATATTAAAGATAAAAATTGCATACACAGTTGCTATTAAATTATTTGTTGTTAAAGATTTACTTTACCTTTCTCATTGTTTAGTGCTCATTTAATTAATATAAATAAATAAAAGATTAATACATGTATTTATTTATATACATATGTATAATTTCAGTATTTTTTTAAGTTATTGGCCTTTATTATGATAAGATAAGAATTGATAGGAGATATAAGAGGGGTAAAGGATTATTTTATTAATCTCTAATCCTGTACTCACTCTTTCTAATTGTCCAGACACTGGAACCAGTTTCGGAGGTCCGTCCACACCAGTTGAACCCACATCCAAATGATTATCGTTCCAGTCTCTTATCAAGTCCTCATGTGAATATGAGCGAGTCCCGAAGCCCTTGGCTCTGCTGGTGACGGCCCTCCTCTTGCTGGACGGAGTCCGGCTTCCCTGTGAGGTTTCGGACAGCAGGCGTCCGGAGCCCGGTGTGCCCTTGCGGAATTTGGTGCTGACCTCTATGTTTGCGCGGTCAGGATAAGTGACGTGACTCTGCATCATGCTGCTGACGGCACCCATCGCTCCCATCAGAGGAGGCGAGGCGGGATGGAGACGCGGGTCCAGGCCTGGTCCTGGATGGTCAATGGACACAGGGAGAGACTGGACCAGCGCCATGACCGATGACACGCAAACTCAGAAAACCTGCACGGAGAAAGAGAGAAACCATGAACATCACAACGGAGGCAGAGTGTGTGGTGAAGGTGTTGGAGACCAGTGGCCTGTAGCACGAAGTGAGATGAACAAACTCAGTTTAAGTTTAGAGTTGACAAATCCAACCGGAGTTAGATCAGGTTCAGCAGGCTCACGAACGCAGGAATAAACACTGCTGCTGCCGCAAACGTTTGAGAAGGCAGCAGAAAGAAAATATCTGACTATGCAAAAGAATCAGCTGAATTTAATCATTTCTATACTTTCACAAAGAGCTCAAAAAAAATACATATTGTTTAGTCATTTTAAAAGCTTTATATATTGAAACTTATTTATAGGCAATTCAATTAATTCATGTAAATTACCGTATTGTCCCGAATATAAGACGACCCTGATTATAAGACGACCCCCCTTTTTCCAGATGTACCTGTTGGAAAAAGGCTTTTTGAAAACCAAATCTTGTTTTTTTTTTTTTCTCTCTCTCTGTAAAACACATTTATTCTTAAATTATTTTCATATTGCATATTTTTCCAATTCTAATTTTTGTTTTGAAAGTATGGTAAATACTGGTAAAATGTACCAACAATGACATTGGAACATTTTGATATACCATTGAAATAACAGGTAGCCCATCTGAATTATATAACAATTAGGCTATCCAACTCATAGTAGCCTACCAAAATGTTATTAACAGTAGACGTGAAATCTTATTGTAGTCTTCAAATCTGGGTACTGTCTTATGTTTTAAAATCACATACAGAGGAAGTTTGGTCCCATCAGACTAACATGACAGTCACGATCATGCTGCTGTAAGCTTTTCTTTTTCATTTGTTTTCACTCGCGATATTTACAACACACATTACATTACATATTTCATGGCACACTCGTTTTATGCGTTTTTGGCGCCACCTATTGTTGTGGGTGTATTATTGACATGTCAAAGTCTAGACCCTGAATATAAGACGAACACGTTTTTTCAGATGTATTTCCAAGAAAAAAACATCGTCTTATATTCGGGTCAATACGGTAATGCAAATCTAATATTAATACTTTATAATTATATAATGAATAATTATAATTCATATGATATTAATGTAATAAATAATTAGCAGCAAAAGGCAATTCTTCTACTCTAAACTGCTTTAATTTGATACGGGGGAGTGACTTAATTGCATCAGATATATGTCTCTTTGCTCACAGCTGATTGGTCCAGTTTGGGTTTGCGATCTCTAACCCAGAATAAAACCTGCTCTGGAGCAGGGTAGCCGTATAGCGTGAGTTACCATGGTGATGAAACCCGCTCAGAACCAACCCACCTTCTTGAGTTTGCTCAAACTAAACTTGAACTTACCTGAAAGCGGCTTCGTGCTACAGGCCACAGGGTTCCTCAATTAGTTTTCACCAAGGGACAAATTCTGCCAAACAATACCGAGCCAAGGGCCACAGACCATGTTAGGACCAAAATATTTGCTTGTTGTTACTGCTGTTTTTGTTATTGTTGTTAAAAGAGTCACAAGATAAATATTCTGTCCCCCCACCCCCCCCACACACACAGTAGTCAATTTGAACATTTTTGTATTCAAATACAGAAAACGAAAGAACTTTGCCTGCTGAATATTAAAAACAAAGGAACAAACAAAAAATCTGGAACTTGATGTCTGCCATGCAGGTCAACCGTTCTGCTCATCTGCATCTCTTCTCTCTACTTTCCCTAATTGCAGATTCAATTATTAGATCTGTCAGCATTAATATTTTTATACTTAGATTTTTGGGGGGATCAAACTGTAACACTGTGTCCCAACCAGACGTGACGCAACGTGATAAAATGTATCTTTTTGGGTAAGGCATTATAACGCGAGTTACATAATCAGATTACTTTTTTCAAGTAACTAGTAATGCATTACTTTTTAATTTACAAGAAAATATCGGAGTTATTTTTTCAAATACTTTGTTTCCCCATTTATTCACTCTCCTGTTACCCATGTTGGGAGAAATCGGGAGTAAGTGCAGAGGCATGTATGGTTAGTTCTGTGTGGGCATGCATTTACTCATCTCACCTGCACAAAAACAGATTCAGTATTCCTCCAAGTGAATAAAGAACAGTGAAATGCAAACTCAGAATATGACACAAATTTGCAGTACTTAAATGGTTAATAACTCAAATATCCTTTATGTATTTAATCCTATTTTATTAACCAATGTCTTTGCTGCTGAGCTTTGATTATCAAATTCAATCATACTAATAAGCAAAAATTACTTTAGATGAACTAACATTTGTGCTTCATTTTTTTTTTTTTATTGCTAAAGAGTTGAACTTTCTTCTCCTGCGTTCTGCTGTACAGACGTGAATTTACTTTTCCTTCAGTCTGAGGTTTATTCACTTCACTTTTTGGTATGAAAGGGCTTTTACATTTACCAAAAATAGAACTATATATATTAAAAACAAACAAGCCAGCCCAGCCCAGATTTGAAAAGTAACGCTAAAGTAACACAACGCATTACTTTCCATAAAAAGTAACTGAGTAACATAATTAGTTACTTTTGTAGGGAGTAACGCAATATTATGCATTACTTTTAAAAGTAACTTTCCCCAACACTGGTTTTTGTCCTATTCACCTGCGACAGGGATTCTATTTTAGAAACAGTTTCTATTTTCTGTGACATCTCTGTGACATCGTGGCTGGAACAACAAACAAACAGTGATGATTACTCAGTAAGTACATCATTACTCAGGGAATGATAATGTGCTTTATTCAAAGTTAGAATGTTTGTAACGTGAGTGTGAATATTATTTTACGTGACCTTTTATAGCCATACTGAAAGCAACAATAGATATTTTACCTCAGACCTTGAAAAGCAATGTGAACTCAATGTGAACAACGTGTGCATACCATAACAAAGATGGTATCACTCACTCACTCAAAATTGTTCAGTTCATTCACATTTGAATCGCCTGTTTTCCGTGTCCACTTTTCATTTCGTCACGGATGTTTCCACCTATTGAGGAACCCTGGTGTAGACGGTCATTCAAAGCAACATTCCTGCTGGTCTTCTCATCAGGATTCATGCAGCATATGGGACTAATCTAGATTAGAGAAATTAATCCCAGTTTGATCTGCCTTGACAGTTTCAAACAATACAATCACTAAAGCTGATTAAATAACCGTTCATAACATCTGTGAATTTCCTTTGCTTTTACCAGAATGTGGAGGAAACCGCAATCACAGCTCTGTCATGAAACCCTAGATGGCACAGGCTGATAGGTTCGAGCTCAATCTGATATACTAACATCATTATTCACATGGCGCAGCTGATTGGTTTCTTTTCACATCAGCAGCTAATGAGCTTGCTGCGTAACAGGCTTGAGAAACCCTCCACCTCCCCAGCTCCACCTGTATAGATCTGCTTCAGGGTATTTCACATATACTGGAGTTATTTCATATGTTATATGTGCAGCAGCAGTATTTCCATGTCTGTGGATGTATTGGCAAGTCTTAGTAAGTCTCAGTACTTGCGTAGCAGATCTATTGATCTTGAACACATTATCATTATCAAGTATATTACCATGCTAAACTCTCTGAGAGTTGCCATGACAGAAATGACTGTTTTCAAACAGGTTAAACAAGTTTCAAATGCTTCTTACAAAGACAGACGGGCAGATCCGGCCCAAACTCATTCGTTTAGTCATTAGTCCATTTTAGTCTGAGCCAGTTGGGCTGTTGATACTGATTACGATTTCTTTTAGTGAAGCAGAAATTAGACATTTGGCATTTAACCAACAGCCTGCCCGGCCTAGAGAGTCATTTCAGAGGTGGAGAAAGTTAAGGTCAAGCATGTGCACTAATGCAGGGCTCAACATTAAGCCTTCACATGTGCTAAATAGGTCATTCACTTGTCAAAGTAAAAAAGTTACTTGTCTGGAATTATTAAATTTTTTTATTTTTTGCGGTGTAAATGTAATTTATTCTGAAGCAATATTCCCATCAGAATTCTATCAAAACAATACTCTGAATGAGAATCTACCACGTAAACAGATTTTTGATTACCTTAATCCGGCTAAAGTCATAATCGAAGTGAACACAAATCGAATTAAGACATGTGTTGTATTCCGATTTAAGTGCAGTATAGACATGTACAAACCGTAATCACACTATTACCATCGTGTAGGACTTTTCACCGCATTTTACGACAGAATACACACATGAGTGGATGAGCATGGCTTCAACAACGCTATCGTCTGTTTGCACGTATAGCATTACAAATAATTAACTGCACGTCTTGAAGCTTTCGTAGAATTAAAAATGAAACACTCAAAACTGTATATGGCATCATAATGAAGACGAACTATGTTTCTACATGAAATTCTGGTGGTAATGACGTGCCATTAATCGATCTATGCACTATAACGTGTAAAGCAGGAACATGAAAGGAATATTCTAAAAGCAACTCATGTAAACACCTTAATCATAATATTGTCTTTTTCAGAATAAGGTAAATAATTAGCATACTGATGTCCATGTAAACATAGTCATTGACTCACCCGATTCATTCAAATATGCTGAATCATTAAAGGTAGGGTAGGCAATTTGGGAGAGGCTATCAATAGCAAGCTAGCTTTTAAAAAGCATAAGATTCCACCCTCCCAACAAATCACTCTCCAAAGCCACGCCTCCTCCAGAACACATGACCACACACAGATAGAACAGAGGATAACCAGACGGTCAGACGCTGTCGGATCTGCTGAACAGGGTGTGCAGAGGTATGCAAATACATACGTTGACAGACAGCACAGCCTATCTTAGCCCTCGGACCGAGAGATGTGATTGGACGAACATTTTATGGTCCTACACCTTTCACAGATGATACAGCATTTAACTTAGGGATTGCTATCAGGATGTGAAGAGACTTTCAACCAGCAGAACAAAACATGTTTGTGAACCAAATCACCTGCCCTGCCTTTAAATCTTAGTAAATCGGTCATTCACTTGACTAATTAAAAAAGTTGCTTGACCGGTTGCTTTTGTGGTCTAAATGTAATTTATCCTGAAGCAAAATTCCCATCAGTGTTTTATCAACTCTTACTTACATTTTTTAAATTTATGAATGGCTCACTGAATCATTGACTCACCCAATTCATTCAAAAATGCTGAATCATTAAGTAACGAATCACTGATGTGTTGACATTATCAGTCAACATTTATGACCCTGGAGCACAAAACCAGTCTTAAAGGAACACTCCACTTTTTTTGGAAATAGGCTCATTCTCCAACTCCCCGAGTTAATAAGTTGAGTTTTACCGTTGTGGAATCCATTCAGCCGATCTCCGGGTCTGGCGATAGCACTTAATAATAATCAAGGAACTTTGCTGCCGTACCATGGCGCAGTGATATGACGTAGCGCCTGAAAGTAGTCCCCAGCTATATTATAACTAGGTACCTAGCTAGGGACTACTTTCAGGCGCTGTGTCATATCACTGCGCCATGGTACGGCAGCAAAGTTCCTTGATTATTACGCCGGAATGAGAGTATAGTTCCTAATCATATCAGCCTAGAAAATCGCAACTTCTCATTTTCCGCCGGTCTTAGTACACGATATAACTACAGAAGAGTCAAGTTTTAAATAGGACAAATATCGAAACTCTTTGGTCATTTTTGAACGCGATGCTACTGGTCTAATCGGATTCAATGATCTATGCTAAGCTATGCTAAAAGTGCTATCGCCAGACCCGGAGATCGGCTGAATGGATTCCACAACGGTAAAACTCAACTTATTAACTCTGGGGGAGTTGGAGAATGAGCCTATTTCCAAAAAAAAGTGGAGTGTTCCTTTAAGTCGCTGGGGTATATTTGTAGCAATAGCCAACAATATATTGTATGGGTCAAAATTATCCATTTTTCTTTTATGCCAAAAATCATTAGGATATTAAGATCATGTTCCATGAAGATATTTTGTACATTTCCTACCGTAAATATATCAGAACTTAATTTTTGATTAGTAATATGCATTGCTAAGAACTTCATTTGAACAACTTTAAAGGTGATTTTCTCAATATTTAGATTTTTTTGCACCCTCAGATTCCAGATTTTCAATCCTAACAATTTTCAGATCCTAACAAACCATACATCAATGGAAAGCTCATTTATTCAGCTTTCAGATGATGTATAAATCTCAATTTCACAAAATTGACCCTTATGACTGGATTTGTGGTCCAGGGTCACATTTATGCTGAATCTAATAAAATCTGAAACATTCTCAGCAAAGTTTCTGTGCTTTTCTAGTAATTTTTTGTTACTGATGTTTTAAACAGGCTGCTTGTCCCGGACAAGCGTTAATATTGAGCCCTGACTAATGAACCAGTCACAATAATGAATACACAGAACTACACCGATCTCCTTCAGTGTTTTCATCTAAACATCATGCGGCAGGACGGCGTCGTTTCATTGTTCTGAGACACTGAAAGCTCTGTGTTCAGAAGAAAACAGCTGCGTGACTCCAGTGAAAAAGCCTTCAGCGTTTACTGCCTCCTACCACTTCCCTCTGACAAATCTGACATTTTGTCCAAGACAACAATGAGATTAAACCGAGAACAATGTGAGGGCTTTGCTTAAAGTCACATGACATAAAACAAACTCATTTACTTCCTTAATTCCAGTTGATGTTGTTTCTGTACAGAATAACATGGAAGTTCATCACATTACGGAAGCCAAACGAGGTGTGAATGTTGGCCTTTAAGTCTCTTGCTTCTCTGTATCTCTGCAATTAAAAGTCACAGATCCCAATAGCTCAGGGCCAAAAAAAATTTGGTTATGAAAATGTTGTGGGAACATTGTTTTGAAATGTTTCTAAAATGTTTCTCGTCATGATTTAAAGGTTACAAAAACATTTTTACAACATTCTATTTTCACCCAAAATATAATATTATCTGAATGTTAATTTTCAATATTCTAAGAACATTAAAGGTTTTTTGTTATTAGTTAAAGGTTACAAAAACATTTCTTAGAACGTTCAAGTACAAATAAGGACATTTGGAGAATGTTGTTCTAAGAGCATTTTTTCAACATTAAGAGAACGTTCAACAAGTGCAAATAACATCAAGATGTTCCAAGAAATTTTTCTAGACATGATGAGAGTGCATATCAAATATTAATAAAGTTAGAAGAACATTCCATAAACGTTTTGTCCTAACATTTATATAACTGTTAAAAAAACGTTGTGAGAATGTTCCCTGTTAGCCAACTCTTCCTGTGCAACAGCTATAGACTCATTCAGGTCCGTGTTATTCCTCGTGGAGAATATTAGGAGAAGTTGATACTCCACTCGGAGTCTCGGAGCAATGAAAGTCTCTTTAGGCATAGAATGGTTTTAAGATTGTACTCGTGGTCTCTTAATGCCTGTCAAACAGTGACACACACACACACACACACACACACACACACACACGGTTCTGTTAGTCACATACCTGATGTTAAATCCTGCATGTCGTTGGGTTCTGTGTCACTGATGCAGCTGTGTGTCCGTCAGTCGCTTCACTTGCACTAGCTGAAGTACTTCAGTCTCGCTCTGTCTCAGCGTGTGTGTGTGTGTGTGTGTGTGTCCCTGAGGGAAACTCATTTCTCTTCGCGTGTAAAATGTAGCTCAGTCTCCATCCCGGAGAGATCAGCGCTCATTCTCGAACCCTCTGTCTGTGCCTCCTTCCCTGTCCTTCAGTTTCTTCCCTTTTCCATCAGTACTGATGTACGGCGTGTTACAGGAATACTCCACAATCAAATACTGACAACACTAGACCAGACCGTACAGACCTATTAAACACAACACGACTCACACGCAGTTTCATCTCTTTTTGGCCACATACACACTGTAATGATTCAGTGGTTCTCAACTAGGCCTGCGACGTCCACTAGAGGGCCTCAAGACGACTAAAAATGATGAAAACAAGACAAAACCAAGCTAAGAACCAAGATTCTCACGGTTTCTATTAAATTAATCAAATCTTAATAACAGATACACATTTTTCTAGATATGCCATAGATGTGAAATATATTATTGTGTGGAGATGGTAAGTAAAAAATATTTTTTAATATTTTAAAATAATTTTTACATTTAATATAATACAGCATAAAATATTTTATCGATTGGAAATTGTAAGTAAAATACATTTTTAATTTTTTTTAAATATCTGTTACTATTATAACAAATGTTTTTTTGACAAATAATAAATGCAATTAAATATTTTTTTACAATTAATATACAATTAATGTTCAGTATTATCAATTTAACTGCACTGACACTGCGGAATGAGAACAAAATCTGAACCTGAATAATGACACTATTGGCTTCTGTACAGCTGAAATTGAATTTTCTGATAATCTGTATTATACAAAGCACTACAGAAATAAAATGTCACTTGACTAATGATGTAACCGAATACATCATTAGCTGAAGCACAAAAAGAAACGTTTTTTTCTTGTTAGCGGGAACATTCCATTGTATCATTTTGCAATTATGAGACTGTTACTTTTTAAATGTTTCAAACGTTGTTTCAAATGTTGCAACATTTAAAAATGTTAGTCGAATGTTCAACTGAAACGTTTCAGGAAAAACACTCCCTGAATAACAGATCTCAGAACAAACGTTTCTTTAATGTTGCTGTTTGTAACCTGCCACAACATTCGGAGCTCGTTCCCTGTGATCTGGGTATTTAACGCTGTTCGCTTGCGATCAGATCAGCGGAGACAGATGTTAATAGCAGGTGTGAACGGGAGTCTCATCTGCTTCAGTTTTTAGACGAGCTGCTACTAATTTTACTTCTTGTAAAGTATTCTGGGCCACAGATCTGTGCGATCGAGCCTCGGGGACATACGAGCATCACAAATAGCTCGACGTGGAAAATCTGAGATCGAGCCCAGATCATCTGAGTTCATCACGGCACGAGGTCTAGACATTACTATAAGAACACACTGTATGTGAACAAGCGCTAAGAAACAGGTCAGACAAACCCAAAACCTGCCAATTTAGACTACAGTGTGCATATCACTTGCATTCAAATACTAACAGCGCCGCTCGAGCAAATATGAATTCCAAACACTCAGAATGACGGTGATGAATACAAACACAGATTAAACACATCATCATCTCTCTTCACACACACTTCCACAGCAAAGTTTTGAATGAGTGTGCTGTGCTGGTATATATAGGCTAGTGTAAGTAGGCTACAGCGTGCCGTGCGTGTCTCTCTCAGGTCCTGTAAATGGGTCACACTGGACACGGTTAAATTGGTTCTACAGGCAGAACGAAGCGAAGAGGTCCAAGTTCCAGCGAAGAGAACAGAACAACACGAGACGATCAAATATAATAAGGATCAGCTCCAAAACACACACACCTTCAGTCAACATGCGTCCACACACACACACTCTATCAGGACATCTTCCCTGTTCATGCATACGATGCACCTGCAAATAATGTGATGTTTTATTAACACAAGCTTTGACTTACAGCAATCATGCAATCCATCCATAATGATTCTCATTCATACAAGGGACAAAATATACTGGTTGGACCCCACTGACTTTCAAAATATCACCTTTTTTTTGGGTGAACTATTCATTTAAACTTGAGTATACAATGTTATTAAGTGCATAAATCATCCCATCGGTCCTCGGGTCAGCAGATTCAGTAGGACGTTAAATCCTGCAGGAGCTGCTGTTATATAAGCGCTGATGGGTGATACTGGGATCTGCTGTGAGGAGATGAGAAGATGCTCCTACGTTTGATCAGCAACATATTTATGATCAGATTTCACAGAATGAGGCCATTCAAAATATATTCTGATACAAGCACAAGATATTCTGGGTCAAGGGCTGATGTCTTGAGAAAAAGACTCCATTATGACTAAACTCAGACTCGACAAGCAGATGAGTGTTTGTGTTAAGACGGCAAGAACTACAGTAATTGATCCAAAATCAATCATACTATTTCATACAATACTATTTCTGCTTCTAAATTTCATGTTTAATTTGATGTGCTACTTGCAGTTTCGTTGTAATTATTTGTGAAATTTACTTGCAATTTCTACAATTGAACATAGTACTCGCAGGGAAAGCATGAACCGATCAAATGTATGGCTTCAATGCAATGCAAGTGGCGTTGGATTAAAGCGTCTGCCAAATGCATGACTGTAAGTGAAAGTCATGCATGGGTTCGGAAAAAAATGCATGAACTGGAAAAACATTTAGTGTGAACACAAAGTTGCTTTGGAGAAAAGTGTCTACTTGCCATTCCTTGATTATTTGTAAAATTTACTAACAATTTTTGAGTCAAAATAGTTTCAAAGTAAATCCTACACCATTTTTTTCAGTGTAGATGGCAGTAATGAAAGGTATTTCAGGTGTTTCTGTTACTCGAACAATTGAATTGGTGCTTGCAACAGCAAGATCACGGGTTCGATTTCCAGGGAATGCATGAACTGATCCAATGTATGGCTTGAATGTAATGCACGTTGCATTGGATAAACGCATCTGGCAAATGGATAAATGTAAGTCATGCATTTTAATTGCAAGAAGGGAAAAAATGCATGAAGTGAATGAAAAAATGTATAGCTGCAATGCAATGTAAGTGCCAAATGAAAAGTATTTCTAAGGAAAAATGGCAACAGAAATAGTATTTTCTTGTAAAACATGCTCCAATAATCTTTATCGAGTGAATAGATTTTTATCGAGTCCATTGATTACTTCTTGCAATCCTAACTCAGCACTTGTCCCGTTGTGAGTTTGAGTTTAGTCATTGTGGAGTCTTTTATTTTTTGCTTAATAGGCCTAAAGTTGAAATGAATCATTTATCCGAATGTGTATTTGCAGCCCTGCTCTGAATCTCCTGATTCTCCCGCTCTTCTGTTTGGCCTGCGATCATCGCGGCCCAGTTTGAGTGCTTGTGTTCCTGTGCTGGGACACGAGGACAGAGATCCGGACAGCTGCGGGTCACTCCCGGTGCCCGGCGCTGCCAAGCGTTCACTGCCTACAACAGACCTACTTCAGATGACCAAAAAAACACAAATCACTGACGATTAACCCACGAAAAATCGGAGAATCCTGCAGCAGAGGGACGTGAACTGAGAGAAGAAGACGTGAAAAGATCCACTCGGCTCCTGCATGCTTTTCCTGACACTTTCCTCTGAAATTATTGTTATGATTATGATTGTTGTGTTCTTGTATGTTGTTAAAAAGAGAGTTTTCACGTCTGTCAAGCTCCACAAAGGACAGAAAATTTGATAAAAGTACCATCACAATACCATTAGAGTCCTAAAGCACACGTTTTTGGGGGGAGACAATTAAAAATACATATTAACAAAAGGATGCTAAGATTAAATTTTGCAGAAGCTGATGTGATGCTAAAGTGTTTCTCATTGGATGGTGATAAATTTATAGTTTCTTTTTTAATTATTACATTTGTTTGTTATAGTCATAAGTAAAATGGCTAAGACTGAACAATTTAAAAATGACATTAAAATGTATCTGGAAACAATATCTAAAAGTTAAAACTTGTTTTTCTGTCATTTTTTCCCTTTTCTTGTTTAGTTATATGGACTCTGGTTTGTACAACATGCTTGGTTCCCAAAAAATACATAAATAAATTATAAAAACATCATTTGATGTCGAACCTGTCACAATACTTGAGGTGCATTTGTATTCGTGAAAGAATAATAATAATAACATTTTCCATGAGTCTGTTCCTCTCTCAAAGCATTGTATGACTTCAAATAGACTTGAATTACAGCCCATGAGCCGAGCTGAGACACTTTCATGATGCTTTGATGATGCTTTTTCATCATTTTTAGAGGCTGAGTCTTTGGTCACTGTATGTGAAGATCATGTGTGCTGAACGTCTCCTTTAATGTTCCACCAACAAAACAACAGCACACGCAAACGAGGGTGCGTAAACAATCACACAATCTTCATTACTGCATCTCTCTCACAGTGTTTATATAAACGGCTGGACTTCTGCTTTTGTCTAAGCTGAGAATCAATCACAACAGAGACCTTTAACACACACAAAAGGCTTCGTCCGCTCTGATGACGGCTCTATAAATAGAGCGCATATTAATAGTGTTTTCAGAGAACTACGGGTTACGGGAAGCCACACCTGATTCATGTGCATTTCAGATATAATGCAATTATATTAATAGATCACAAAACGAACTCGATAAAAGCAGCGTAGACGTGAATCTCAAAGGCTTTCAAGAACACGTCTGAAAATAAAGCCTATTTTAAGATCTTTTGCATTGTGAAATAATTCTTGTTTATATTATTTTTAGATTTAAACATTTTCCCCTAATTTAATAATTACTGTAATGATATGCAATAAACTAGTTAACTCTAAAGTATATTGTAGAGCAGGGTTACAAAATTTTAAAGAGTTGTTAACTGAAATAAAAAATTTATATTATATATATAAAAATAATAAAAAATATACCACGGCAACATATTTCATTTTTATTTAGTTAAGGGTTTTAGCTGTTATGTATAATAATTTTTACAACCTGAAAAATGCCAAAACACAACAAATTAAAGCTTAACTAAAATGAAATTTAAAAAAAAACATAAAAGTAAAAAATAAAATTTTAATATCTAAAAATGACGTTTTTTACTGTCATTTTCTCAGGAAAAATACTGTTTATTTTTCTTTTTTTTCTCGCTCACCTCAGATTCTTCTCTGAGAAACCTTGAGACGCTCCCTGAGGAGCAACGACAAAAACATCAACAACAAGTGGCTGCACAGGAAATGATGTCATCATGCTTCAATCTGAGCACAAATGTGTGTGAGTGTGTGTCAGAGTGTGTGTGTGTGTGTGTGTGTGTGTGAGAGAGAGTTTGTTTATAGACTGGAGGAACAGCGGATGTGGGTTTGACCATCATGAGCTTCACCCACACCGAACGACTCCACCGTCAGACTTTTACATTTTATGATGAAAATAGAGGCCCACAGTGAAATGTAATACTTATTCAAAAACTAAAATCTCTAGGTCTAAACAACGCCAAACACCACTAACATCTTCATCAGCTCAGCTCACGAGTCTGTGTGCTAGAATTACCCGAGCAGTACAGAAGCGCTCTCACGGGAAGCTGAACACCTGAGCGACAGGTAAAGCCAGAATCCAGATTTCACATTACAGACGAAGACTCTCACAAACACGGAATGACATTATTCTAAAAATATGTTATTTACTAAACGGCAAGGATTACCAAACTTTCTTTGTCATCCGAACCCCTTTGAGCTAAAATATTTTCTTGAACTCTCCTTGAGATATTAATGTAATATTTCAATAATTTAACACATTCACGATTTTTAGATGGCAGTTAATTTATTTTGTTTATTTATTTTATAGACTTCCCTTAAACACTACTGAAGGAGGATGAGCAATGTTAAAATGTTTTTATTTGAAAAAAAAAAAAATCTTCATACATTTCATATCTTTTTTGTCATATTTTGAGCCAAAATATTTTTTTGACGTCTCCTTGAGATTTAAGTTAATGTCAATAATTTACCAACATATTCACATTTGTTTGATGTGACACGCAAGAAAAATAACATATTTCATTCCTTTTTAGTCAGTGTTTTATTTTGATTGTTTTTAGTTTAAATTTATTTAAACTTTGTTTAAAACTTATTTATTGATTTATTCATTAATTCATAGATTTTTTTTTTTTAAGTTATTTATTTATTTATTTATTTGTTTGTTTGATTGACTTTAACCACAATATTTTAACTTTATTTATTTTTTAATTAAAATTTTTTATAACTCACAAACCTCCCCGTCCCCTCATAAACCCCAGTTTGGGAACTAAACAAATGCAAATGAGTTGCAAATTCATCAGTCTATTCATATAGTCAACATACAGACAACTAGTCCAGTGCAGTTCCAAACAGCATGCAATAACCCAAAAATGCATAAAGTAACTGTATTTGGATTGAGAGCGTATTCTACCGCTGTCTTTGGTCGGAAACAGAAGGTCTTGAGTGAGATCACGGTCAGATCTCTCGGATTAAAGCGGTTTTCTGCTGCGGTCTGATATCAGCGCTATAATAAACAGCCAGTAATTATCACAGAGGCCTTTATCCACTAACGCCACTATCTGCCCAATGTGTCAGCAAATATGAAACGACTTTGTCTAATCAAACAGACTTCATTAAGGCTCAAACCTCATTCAGTGATTCGTCCCAGTGAAACGCAGCTGATTGGAGGTCACTGGGTCACTGGAAGGATCCAGAGACAGTAAATGTCTGACTCAACTCCTGTCGTGTTTCAGCATGTCGACTGAAATCAATGCTATAATCAATCATTTGATTGAAAATAATAACTGGATGCCATTGCAATCACATGCAATGAAGTCACATGACAGTGTTTATCATGGAATTTATTAATTTACTGTTTTTAATTTTAAGCAGCAGGCAGTGTACACTACACAATATGAAGCATTCCTCACAAAAATCACACGCATGTGCACTGAACTTGTATTTAAACTAACGCTCACACCTTTATTTGAATATTGAGTGATACTGAACATCTAGTTCCTGTATTTCAGGACTGTTTGACACACTTTAGCTTCTCCAATGGAATAAATTAATAATAGTAAAAAAAACATTTTATCTCACGATTCTGACATTTTCTGTCTGAATTCTGAGTTTACGTCTCACAATTGTTTTATGTTTCTATAACAAAAAATAAAATTAAAAAAAGGAAATTGCAACGTTTTCCTCACAATTCTGACTTTTCTTCTCAGCATTGCAATTCTGCATTTATATCTTGCGGTTCTTACAAAAATTGACCAAATTATCATATAATAAGTCACAATTACTACATTTGCTTAATGGCTTTGACAAAGCATCTGCCATTGATTGATTAACAAGCTCGTAGCTTACATTAGGTCCATTTTAACCGTTTCAGTTGCCGTATGGAGAAAATTAATTAGATTAACTTTCCGAACCAGACTGTTTCGCTCTCTTCATCTTGATGGCAGTTGCTCAAATAGTGCAGGAAATACTCAAATTAAAATCTGCTATCTTTGCTCATGGGATGACAAAGCAATTTGAGCCAAATCACGTGATCCGTAAGTGTTAAATGTCACTGATGAAGCTGCATGATGATGACGAGAGCGTGACGTGAAAGGCAGCAGACCGAGAAATATATCCATTTCACACACAACAACAATAGACAATGCTTTTTAGGATTAAATAGTGTACTTACAGCATCCACCAGCAGAGCCTAACTGGACCAAACTAACCAACCAGACCTTGACCAGTTAACATAAACTTCCTGTTTCAACAGGAAATGTCAACACGGGAAAGAAAAATGCACTTGTGCAACTATTTTATAGGCACATAAAGGACCTTTAGCCTTATCTAATATACAGTATATATATATATATATATATATATATATATATGTGACCCTGGACCACAAAACCAGTCTTAAGTCGCTGGGGTATATTTGTAGCAATAGCCAAAAATACATTGTATGGGTCAAAATTATAAATTTTTCTTTTATGCCAAAAATCATTAGGATATTAAGTAAAGATCATGTTCCATGAAGATATTTTGTAAATTTCTTACCGTAAATATATCAAAACTTCATTTTTGATTAGTAATATGCATTGCTAAGAACTTCATTTGAACAACTTTAAAGGTGATTTTCTCAATATTTAGATTTTTTTGCTCCCTCAGATTCCAGATTTTCAAATAGTTGCATCTCAGACAAATATTGTCTGATCATAAACCATACATCAATGGAAAGATGATTTATTCAGCTTTCAGATGATGTATACATCTCAATTTCGGAAAATTTACACTTAAGACGTCCAGGGTCATATATATATATATATATATATATATATATGTGTGTGTGTGTGTGTGTGTGTGTGTATGTGTGTGTGTATGTGTGTGTGTGCCATCTTTATCAACTGTTTACAGAGAATGAACCAAGACTTGAACTCATTGCTATTATGCAGCTATTTCTCCAACACTATTAAACACGAGACTCGATTATTAGACTAATTTACAGTAATTACAGACATGGGTCTGTGGGGATCCAATATATACAAATACATTAAACCAATAAATAATGTTAGTTAATCTGTTTCTTGCTTTATATCGGGGTCTCGATGGTTTGATCAGCAAGGGTTGATCTAACAGTTAATGTCAACAGTGATTAGCTAAATGCTAAACTAATGAAGAGAGAAGTTTGTGCTGTTTATAGTAAACAGTCAGTGCCATCATAAGACCTTTAACCCTCCTGATAATCACTGATACAAATCATGACCAATAACTGAATGAAGGATATTTTAAAGTCATTCACTCGTCAGAATAACCTTTCTCTCTCGTAAACCGATGAAGTTTAAAGTCAAACCCAAAACAAACTGAGGAAGAAAAACCTGCTTCAGTGTCAATAAGAGCCGCTGTCACCGTTCATAACTCCTCTCATCGATATAAAACATGATCATAAAGTACATCGTCCTGTATTCCATCTGTCTGTCAGATTACTGTACAGAAGAATCGCCTGTACTCACCATACTGTAGGGTTTGTTACTGTCCAGGTTTAATATCGCGGACTTTCTGCGCTCCCTCAGCTGTAACTGAAGTTCCCCTCTTATGCCCCTCCCCCATCATTCACGAGCCCTCTACTGTCCGAGCCTCATGAATATTAATTACGTCATGTAGCGAGCGTCAAGCGGGCTTCACCGATTGGCTAAAACCCTGACGCTGGTGGGCGGGCGCTACTCAGGTCGCGAATGAACGCAGCCGACTCTGTTGAACGTAATGAATATTAATGAGGTGTGGTGACTGGACGCTTCTGGACATTTATGAAAACGTCAGCGCGACGTAATTAATATTCATAAGATTCGCAATGTGTGAATAAGGAAATTTTAGTCATTATCACAGACATACTGCTACATGTTGTTACACGTTGCTAGAAATATTTTGCAACATAATAAATGTCTTTATCATCACTTTTGATCAATTTAAAGCATAGTGTATAATCTTACAAAAGCTTTTTATTTCAGATTTATGCTGATCTTTGAATCTTTTTATTCATCGAAGAAACCTGAAAAACTGTACTCAACTGTTTTCAACATTGATAATAATTATAAATGTTTCTCAAGCAGCAAATCAGCATATTAGAATGATTTCTGAAGATCATGTGACACTGAAGACTGCAGTAATGATGCTGAAAATCACAGAAATAAATTACAGTTTAAAATATATTGAGATAGAAAGCAGTTATTTAAAATAGTAAAAATATTTCACAATATTACTGCTTTTGCTGTATTTTGGATCAAATAAATGCAGGCTTGGTGAGCAGAAGAGAATTCTTTAAAAAACACAAAACCTGTTCAAAAACTTTTGACTGGTAGTGTATATAGTCTTTGTTTATATAAAGCCTGCAGCACTAAGTTATTTATTTATTTTGCTTTGTTTTGTTTTATTATTT